>NC_081566.1:58196201-58264109 GCF_022355385.1 Mustela nigripes
GTGGTAGGGAGCAGGCTCCCTGCTGAGCAGAGAGCTGGAGGTGGGGCTTGATCCCAGGACCTTGAGATCTGGACTTGAGCGGAAAACCGGAAAACCGAGGCCCAACCCACTGAGCCACCACCCAGGTGCCCCCAGGCAGTTACTTCTTAAGTCACAAGTATGCACCCAGGTTCAGAAGGGCCAAAGGCTAAAGATTAGTGAGACTCACTAAGCCATCAGCGGCTTATGCCTGGGTTGGGGGAGAAAACTAAGGTTCAGGCAACAATCAGAGAAACCATCCTGCAAGCTGTGAGTCACCTGAGTCACCGTCAAGCAGTGGCTTACCAAAGCGGGCAGTGCTGAGGTGTCCGTCCCCGCGCAGGCGATGAGGAGGGGAGCTCTGCACTGAACATTTACAAACAACAGACGGACTAAAAGAAGGTCTGCTTCCTGTGGTCCCCACTGCTGCAACTGCAAACAACACCCACCATCACATATTCCTTCCCATGGGCAAAGATGGCGCCGACCTGTACGCCACTGCTGTTACGATGAAGATTCCCAAGAAAGAGGAGGTTAGCACAGTGGGAAGACCTCACAGAGGAGGAAGGTCGGGGGGTGAACCTTGCTATGTGGGAAGAATTGGCATAGTGAGGGGTAAGTGTAGGGATCCCTGACATCGCCACACCCAGGAGCGCACCCACCTCCCCTGCCAGAGACTTCCTACTGGTAATCGGCCAGTGAGTCCGCGAAGGAGCCTCCTGACCGAGGCTCGGGGCCCTGGACCTCCCTGTGGGACTCCAACAGGGGAAGGCAGAGCAAGCGGGTCCTGCCCACAGCGTGCCCCGGGTCCGCGCGGCGGTACAGGCAAGACAAGTGGGGTGTACTAGAGAGCTGTGGCTGGGGTCCCAGGACACTGAAGTGAAAAGAAAATGCATTTTTAAGAAGCAGAACATGGGAGCAGCAGCAGAGTTGACTTCCAGGCATCCACTAGAATAAGCAACAGAAATTGAGTTATCCAGAGAATCTGGTCCTCCAAGCTTTGGGGTGAGGCTGCCGTTCTGGGGACAGCTCTGCTTCCTGACGTTCAGAAGCAGTGTCACTTCTCAGCAGGGGGCCCTGGGAGGGAGCTCCCAGTCACTGAAAGGCTGTCAAGAAGAAGGGAGATGAGTCTCACTGTACAGCTCCGGAGGCAGAATTAGACTCAGTGGGTAGAAATTATACAGAGGCAGGTTTCAACCCCGCATTAGCCTGATGTTCTCTTGCCATTAGGGATGTCCCACAGTAGGGGACCCTGCTTGAGAGGTGGGGAGCGCCCAGTCACTGCACGTGAGCATACAGTGGCTGAGGGGGGCCTGGCTGGCTCCGGCAGTTAAGCATCTGACTCTCGCTTTCGGCGCAGGTCATGATCTCAAGGTTGTGAGATTGAGCCCCATGTCGGGATCCACGCCGAGCATGGAGCCTGCTTAAGTCTCTCTCTCTCTCTCTCTCTCTGCCTCTGTCCCTCCTCCCTCTCACATTCACTTTCTCCCCCCCCCCCCCAAAAAAAAAGGAAAGAAAGAAAGAAAAAAGAAAAAGAAAGAGGTTGAACAATGACTTACTGGAGGATTATAAGGGGCTCTGAGGGATATCTTAGCAATGAGCATGGATCTTGGGAGCACCTAGAGGTGCCTCCTTAAGTATGAAATTCTGTAATTTTGAGTCTCCTCCTTGACCAAACACTTGGATTTAAATCATGCAACCCAGGGGCGCCTGGGGGGCTCAGTCGGTTAAGCATTTGCCTTCAGCTCAGTCATGATCCTGGGACCCTGGGATGAAGCCCCCACATCAGGCTCTTCTTCTTTTGTCCTTTCCCTCTTCCTCCCCCGCTTGTGCTTGCTCTCTCTCCCTCTCTCTCTCATGAATAAATAAAATCTCTAAATTAAACAAATCAATCAATCATGCCCCCCAATATCCAGACACACCAAAAAGCCACTGTGGAAATTCCAGTAACAATCCCCAGGGACACAGCTCCCTGGTAGCTCACCAGAGTCTAGCCAACCGCCTCTATAGGGAAACCAGAGACATCTCCTCCTGCTGATTGACAGGGAGTAAGAAGAACACAGGGCTCAGAACCCGGAGATCTAGGTTCTGAGCTTAAGCTGGTTATGAACTGTCCAGGGAAACTTAGGCAAATCTCTTCTCTGGGTCTTGCTTTCCTTACCTATCAAATGAAGAAGATTGTCCAGAGCGGTGCTCAGATTCTCCCCAGCCCAAAGCAATTTGCCTATTTCGTATTTGATTGAGAAAATAGAAGCGACCAGATAAGCATCCCCTCACCTTCCTACTGCCGACTCTGAGACCACACATCCTTGGATCTCTGCGCCTCTCCAAGTCAACTCCTCCACGTGTGCCCTGGACCTTGTGTGCTACTGGAGCGTGTTAGTCCTGAAATCACTCTCTCCCTTTCCTGCATTTATAAATCATTCCGTCCTCCCTTCTAGGGGAGCACACACCTGCATCAAAACGGCAGCATGTGGTGTGCATCTTGTTCAGATCCTGATCTGAAGACATCTACCCCACGAAAACATTTGTGGGACCATCGGGGAAAAGTGAACTCCAACTAAATGTTTGATGATATTATGAAACAATCTTTAAATTTTTAGGTGTGATAGTGGTATTGTGATCTGTGTGTGTGTGTGTGTGTGTGTGCGCGCGCACGCGCATGTATATGTGTGTGCGTGTGCGTGTGTGTGTTAAGTGTTTTCCTTTATAATAATCCAGAGGACCAGAGGTGTAGGTGGCGTTATGAACGAAATGAGACAGGATACGTATTGATAATTATTGGTCTTGAGGACTGAGTACTTAGGGTTCATTACACTATTTTCTTTACTTTTGTATGTGTTTGAGATATTCCAGAATAAAACTTAAAAATCATAAACAAATAAATAAGGGGCAAAGCTTTCGGCAAATATCACACCACGTCTTGGTAGCAACCCTCCCCACCCCCCCCAGGGTTCCAGAAGCCTGGCAGGGAGGAGAGGTGGATGAGCGCTACAGATCCGAGGACTCCTCCCCGGCAAAGGCCGAGAGGGTGCGGAGTGCTGAGAGGGCCGAATCCCGAGGCGCTCCAGCAGTGGGAGCAGTCAGGTCTTGTGGACAGAGGACCAAGGGACCCCAAGTGTACCCATTCCAACCCGCCCAGTGACTCAGAGCGGCTCCCATTTAATGCTTTACTGTTTCCTGAAAACCCTCTTCACATGCCTGTCTCATTTCCATAGGCCTCCCCATCGCTTTGAGGCGGTCCTCAGCCTCCTCCATTTTGTTGAAGAGGAAGCAGAGGCTCGGTGTGGGAAAGTGTCTTGCCAGAGCCAAGACTGGCCAGAGCCAACCTGTCCTCTCTCTACAAAAGTTGTATTTTTCCGTGTCTACTCATTGTGATTTCCTCCAAGACAGAAATACTTTTTAGGCTTCGACTCTCAAGCGTAAGAAGCGTTCTGGAGCATGGTAAGAGCTCAGTGTTTGCTGAACGAAGGTACGAACTGCGCCCTGCACTGTAGAGGCCTTTTCTGGTCCGCAGCTGTCCTCACAGCCTGTGTTACGGGGATGAGGACTGGTCTGCTATCTCTCCTAGTGGGTTGTAAGTTCCCCAGCGGCCAGGAGAGGCCTTCCACATTCCACATTTCTGTGGCCCCAACCTGGCCCTAGACATGAGCCAAGAGGCAGTCTGAGTAGAATCGCTTGGAGGAGAGGGGCAGAGCTCCTGGGGCACAGTGGCGGTAAGTGTCTTCACAAGAAGACACTCTGTCCATTTGTTGTACTCTCTCCCAATGAGAGATTACAGTTTATTGTCATAAGATAAAGAGAACCGTATTTTTTATTCACATGCTGGTTTCTTAAACTGTTGACATGTATGGCTTTTCTGACCTTTGTAAATTGTTTCCTCTCCATCATCAAAAAGCCAAATTAGGATGTTGGCTACCAGCCCCCCATCTCCGCATAGGCTATACCCACCTCAGGGTCAGACACTGGGCAGACGAGGACCCTTCCCTGGAATAACATTAGAATCCTTGGAGCCCGTCAGGGGCTTGGCAGGGGCTAAATGAATGTCTGAACTCACTGAGAAATCCAAGCGCCATGGTCTTGGCACACGGCGAGAGCTGGCACTCCCGGGCACACTCTGAACAGAATCGATGGGTTAGTCGGAAGTGGGGAGGGAGAGCTGGGGAGATGCAAAGTTTAATTTCCTTCCCTGGCGCCCTGCCAGCTGGATATAACAGCAGCGGCTAATATATTTCAAACAGCCAGTTTCATGCAACACTGGTCGTGGAAAAGCTGGGTTTTGTCAAAAAAAGAGGGGGAAAAAAAAGAGTGAACCGTGGGCTAGAAGCCTCGGGCGGCGTGGTTCGGGTGGGCGCGCTCCCAGGCCATGACCCCAGCGACTCCAGCATTCACAGCTCTTCGCCAGCCCTGGCTGAGGTCCTCCCGCCAGGACAGAGGTGTCACCGACGCTGCCAGGCATTTCATGTCAGGCCTGAAAACTCCCACGGATTTCAGAAACAGAAGGACATGGGGAGGGCTCAGGCCCAAAGAGGCACAGAGCAATCAGGGATCAGGCTTTCTAATGAACGCTGCCACATCTGTGCACCTCTGGCACGCCTGCAGGACCTGTCCGGGAAGAGGCGTGGGCCAGTCCTGGCTCTGGTGGAGGGGGGGGTTGCCCCGGACTGCAACTGACCAGCTGGGCTGCCACGGAACCGCACCGTCCTAAGGCATTCCTTGTCCACCGGGACCTCAGAGAAATGTGTCCCCAAGCCCCCAGATGCCACTGAGAAGGAAGCTGGGGTGACACGGAGTCAGGTGAACAGAGAACCCTCCTCCCTGTGAGCTTCTAACTCAGCCGCTCAAGGAAACTGTGCCCAGCTTCTTGGGAGAGAAGCATCCCAACTCACAGAGACACAAAGATCTCTGTCGACAATGATGGGAGGATGCTGTCCTCCTGCCTCTCCCTGGAGCAAGGAGCAAGACGGTCACAGGAGAGAGACCGCAGAGAGAACACACAGCGAGGCCGTGGCTGTTGGTCTCCCCCAGCCCACCCCCTACCCAGGAGCCCCGCATTGCCAGCCCGAACCGAACAACTGGGATCCACTGGAAAGCCCATGAAAAGGCCTCTCTGGGTTGAGCTCTGGGTCTGGGCACTCCCGCAGAGAAGGCCCGCTTGCAGTGTAGTGAACACAGGGAGAAAGTTTTCCTTCGCAATGCCTGCGACCCGCGCTGCGGCCCTGTCCTGAGGTGCTCCTAAGCTGCTCCAGGAACCGCAGCTAACAGATGCCCCAACACGCCCCGAGCATTCCTTCCATTTCTGAAGTCCCTCACACCACCCAAGTTCCAGCTCCAAAGGAATGAAAACAAGCCTCGGGGAACCACTTTTGGAACCAGACATGTGACTCCACTCCAGAGACCTCGACCCTGACTCTGGGCCCCCAGGGATGCGTTCCCTCGACCTGAATGCTAAGCACACTGGGCCTACCTCTTCTTGGGGAGAGAGTTCATTGCTTTCAGCAGATTCTCCAAAGGGAATGTGTCCCCACGAAGGATAACAATCCCTGACCCGCAGCAGGTGTGTTGGTTTACAAACAAGGCCAGCGGTCTGGCAGTCCTGCCCGGGTACAGATGGATGCCTTGACTCAGACATGGATGATACACAAATTAGAAGCAGTTTTCACTGCCTTTGTAATTCATTAAAACTGCTAAACCTGATCTTCTCACCAGAAGCTCTCCGGGGTTTGTGTCATCAGCCAGTTTATTACAGGGGCTGGCGGCTCATCTGCATTGCAAATAGCTCTTCTGTGTTGACATCGCATTTGGTCTTGAAAGGCCCTTAATATTTTGGGTGGGGTTAATGGCTCCCATCCAGAAATGAGCATATATTCGCACGCTGAAAATATAATAGAGGGGCGCCGGGGTGGCTCAGTAGCTTGAGTGTCTGCAGTTAAATGCTCTACCACTGAGCTATACCCCCAGTTGCTGGAGTGTCTGATTCTTGGTCTTGACTCAGGTCATGATCTCAGAGTCCAAGATGGAGCCACACACGGGGCTCGGTGCTCAGTCCCTCTGCTCCTCTTCTCTCTCTATCTCACTCTTTTGCTCGCTCTCTCTCCATTAATAAGATCTTTTAAAAATATATAATAGATGCTCAATAACTATAGTTTGAATGAATAAATAAAAATGAATTTACAGATAGGTTTCTCACTGCATGGTAGCCACACATGCCGGTGTTCCAAGCAATTATAAAGTTTAATGGCTTTTCTTGGTTTTTTTTTTTAGATTTTATTTATTTATTTGAGAGGGAGAGAGAGAACGAGCGGGTGGGGGGGCAGAAGAAGAGGGAGAAGGAGATTCCCCGCTAAGCAGGGAGCCCCATGTGATGGGGCCTTGATCCCAGGACCCTGGGATCATGACCTGAGTGGAAGGCAGATGCTCAATCAACTGAGCCACCCAGGTGCCCCTAAAAACTTTGCTTTTTTAAATTAAATAGTCATATTCCTTATTTATTCATCCACCCAACAATGTTTTTTCAACACCTTATTTAACTCCAGACTGGAAACTCCATGATAACTGGAAGCCTGGGACCATGTCATATTCACCTCTGCACCTCCGGCATCTCATACATATGAAACGCTCAATAAATATTTGTTGGATGAAAACAGGAATTCTGTTTTTTGTTTTTGTTTTTTCCCAAAGAAGC
This sequence comes from Mustela nigripes, assembly GCF_022355385.1. Lineage (NCBI taxonomy): Eukaryota > Metazoa > Chordata > Mammalia > Carnivora > Mustelidae > Mustela > Mustela nigripes. Next base: position 58,202,905 of record NC_081566.1, read on the forward strand.
GCCAAACGTATTCAAGCTAAGGATCTGACTTCTGCACCCGCTTCTGAAAATAAGAGTGAACTGTGAGCAAAGAGGAAGCTTTGGAAGCCGTGCGGATACTCGAGCATGCAGATACCTGAAAACGTGCAGATACTCTTGAGCATGCAGATACCTGAAAACCGTAGCCGCCACTCATTCGGTAATATCCAACACGTCCTAGTTAAGCACCCAGCCCTCCACAGGCACCAAGGGTTCAGAGGGGAGCTCGGTCTCTGCCCAGTGGCATGTACTTTCAACAAAGTCTAATCCACGGAGGGAGAAGGGGAGGGAAGATTAGCCCGTGTCACCGAGGGAGGAGGCCAAGGGAGGCTGGCCCAGGCCGGATCTGCCAACAGTTTCCCAGCGGAGTGATGGATCTCTGGATTAAAGGATGAGAGAGACCGAGGGCCAGGCAACAGGGGGCAACTGGAGGTGTCACGGGACACACCTGGGGACACTGGAAAGTTTCCATCCATAGCTCTTCAATCAGCTGCCACCTGGGAGGCCAACATTGCCTACATCCTTGGGTCTATTGAAGGCCTAGGAGTACTTTGAGAGGAAGAGATAAAACACCCTGATCTGATTCACCTCTACCTGCCTCTTCCTTTCTTTTTCAACAATAAGATCCACGGTGAATGCAGAGAAGGGGCTCGACAGGGAATTTTTTCTTTGAAGAGGGAAAAACCTGCGTGAGGCCTCTTCGTAAGAGATAGTGGGGTCCATCAGAGGGACTGAAAGCATTTCAGCAACAGGCAGGGGAGATGTGGCTGAAGAGGCAGGCAGAGCAAAACCTGCATAACCTTCCACCCATGGAAGGAATCTGCCCCAGATCCTAAGAATAAAGGGGTCCTGCTTAACCAGGGACATGATGTCACTCACATTTGTACTTTTGAAATATCTCTCTGGCAGCAGAAATCACATCAGGAAGCCCTCGTTCAGCTGAGCAATGATGGTGACCCAGGCTGGGGGGCAGCGAATGGAAAGATGTTGATGATTTCAGGAAATATTTAGGAAAGGGAATGTGAAGAGCTTAAGAATTCTTAGAGCACTTACTGAGCTCTTGCTGTATGCCGGGCAGGGATTATCTTATTTACTTCCCCCCAACAGTCCTCCTGGATAGTTTCTGTTATGATCTCCAGGTTTCCAGAAGAAACGGAGACATATCAAGTGGACTGGGTTGCCCATGGCCACCGAGCTTGTAAACGGCAGATCTAAGTGTCGGCCCCAGGGCCGAATCTTGATTATTGCACCATAGCATTCCGGTGTCTGGCTCCGGGGACAGGGAGAATGGTGGTGCCTTGTACTAAGGTAGAAAACAGGAGGGCTCATGAGTCTGTGTGGGAAAGAAGTTATGAGTTCCATTTTCCACATGCTTGTGGAACATCCAATGAAAATGAGCAGCAGGTGTTCTTGGAGCTCAGGAAATAGGTTTGGTAGGGGGCAGGGCAAATAGATTTGAGAGCGATCAACAAGAAAGCAGCAATCACACTTCACGGGCTTCCTCCCTGAGCGTGATGCTGAGTTGGGGAGCAGATTCAATGTGTTCAAAGTGCAGAGGAAGCGGGAAGATGTCAGTCGTAATGAGCCCAGCTGGCCATGCCCACTAGCCGCTCACAGGGGATCATGTCAGGGCCCAGGGTTCTGCAACCTCAGCCTTCCCAGGCAGCCTTTTGATACCTGCTTCATGCCTCTGCCAGGGGAGCTGCTTTTTAAATACTGATTAACTCCTCCTTAAAAAAGTCACGCTTCCACGCTGCCTGCCAAAACGGTAACAGACAGATAATGTACTGTGTCATTAACACATCCCTGTCTATTTAAAAACCTCCAGAGAAGCAAGCAGATGAGCCTTGGAGTTAGCTCAGCGGTGGGGATTATTGCTTGGCTAATTATAAACAGCATTCGCAGAACTCCAGAAGACACTAAGGGGGCACAGCCCCTGTCTGGCCTGAGAAGCCAGGAGGAATTATTGAACTGTATCAAGTCCACACTCAGGACACAGGAAGGTAAGATGAGATGTGTCACTTTGGCACAATTGTGGACCTCGAAATAGTACGTCATCCAGGAGACAGTGGGCCAGCCCCTAGTGGTCCTTACCTCCTCAGACTTGTGCCCTTCTATGGCTCCCTCCCTGAGGGAATCAGGGCTAGCCCTCCGTGGCCAATAGAACACAACAGAAGGGTATGACTTTCAAAGCTAGATGATAAATAACAGTGCAGATTCCACTTTGGTCTTTTGGATTGCTCACTCAGATACCATGTTGTAAGGACACCCGAACAGCCCTGTGGAGAGGCCTGTGTAGTCTGGAATGGAGACCGCCAGCCACCAGCCAGCCATGTAAGTGAAACACCTCCACGTTGAATAGCCCAGCCTCGGTCAAGCCTTCAGATGATGCAGCCTAGCTGACACCTAATGGGAAACTGACGAGACCTCAGAGCCGCCCAGGGAAGTGGCTGCCAAGTTCCTGCCTGACAGTATCTGTTAGTGGTAATCAATGATTATCGTTGTCCTAAGCTACTGAGATTCGGTGTGATTTGTTACATTAACTAAATACAGCCGATAAAACCTGGGTTCAGGCAGGGAAAGGAAGTAGAGTAACTGAGCCCCTACTACTATCGCTCAGACTACTACACTTCAGGGACTCCCATATATTATCTCATTTAATCCCCACAACACCTCTATGAGGTAGACATCAGCTCCGTTTTACAGATCAGAAAACCAAGGCACCAAGTATGCAAGACTGCAAAACTGCCTAGTCCACAGCTAGGGAACGCAGAGTAGGGTTTGAACTGTGACCCGCCTGCTTCAAAAAGCCCCAGATTTCTATCACAATTGTTCTGCCTCTCTGGAAATAAGGCGCCTCAGACTCTGGTTCTAGCTCTGCCATGACATAGCTCAGTAATTTGGGGAAATTGTTCATTCTCTCTAGGTTCATCCATATGAAATAGAAATTAGAGTCTTTAGCGCCAGTCGATACTAATAATCTTTGATCCCGGGACCCCATCTCACTCTATCTACCTTCCTTCTAGGACAGGTTATTCTCAAAGACTGCCCTTTGGCTCTAGTTGCTCCCCATCTCCTCATAAGAAATCAGCTTCAACTGTAGCAAGAGGGTCTTAGTTTAGCCTTAAGAGATCCTTGGAAATTCTGGGAAACTTCACTCACCAAGAGAACATAAGAAACTTTCTTCCCTGGAGGCTTTTCAAAATAACGTTAATACCTATCTGTCTAGGCGCTCTTGGGCTAGCTGAACAAATTAGAAAGAAATGAAGCTAAGTCTGAAAGAAACCAGGTGATGAGCTTTTGGTAATTTCTGTCTTGCACACAGTAAGTATCTCAAGGAGAATTTGTGGAATAAATAAATGAATAATGGGCTTTTTCTTTTGTGTCAAGTAGAAATGAGCTGTGTGACAGTGGTCAGGTTATTTAACCATGCTGAGCCTCAGTTTCCTTATCTGTAAATAGTAATTAGCCCCAAAAGATTATAATAATTATAAAACACAATAATATTTGTCAAGTCTTTAGCATAAAGTCTGGAAGAGAGACTGTACCCAAGAAAAGAAGAATCACTACACTGATTCAACAGAAGGACACATCATCAGTATCCTTGATGGCTGGAATGCAGGTTCTTTCTCAAAAGCATTGGCATCTGCGGAAGGTGAATTTTGGAAGGAGAAGGCCATATGGTAGATTCAACAATCCCCTCCACCACCCTCCAGCTGCTTAATATTTGCCTTGCAGCACCTCCCCGTCAGGGCTCTCCATCTCCAAGCCTCATTTTTGCCATGTCCATCCCCAGAATCTACCTGTAGCCCCCACCACCCAGTGCAGTGCAATACCACCATTCCTAGCCCAAAGTTGGAATAGTGATTCACTTTTTCCAGCCCTATTAGGAAACTGGCTTTTGGATTGGTGGACCCTTTAGGACCTTCCCTTAACAAAAGGACTTTTAGCCCCACCAACTCTACAGTGTAGCAGCTGCCTTCATACCTCTCCCAGAGGAACCTCAAGAAGATAGGGCTCAGCTCCCTCCCTCCTGCCTGTCTCCAGATCAAACCCCAACACCACAAAGGCTTTCTTATCACTCACTCAGCACAGGAAAGTGAGTGTAAGGGAAGGAAAGGTCCTGGAATTACTGTTATCAAGTGCCTGTCATCCAGAAAGAGATCTGTCAGGCTTCAGAAGGGGCTGTTGATGGGCTAACTCAGTTAAATCCTTTCATCTCATTAGGGGGAGGAGACCATAATTTTATCTTGAAGCCCATAAGTAAAGGGTCATAATGCTTAAATAAGTGAGGAGGGCTCCAGAACATTCAATAATTTAAATAGGTTAGGACCAGAGAGAAAATATGATCATTGAGTCAGAGTTGACCCTTGGTTTTCATTAGTCCTAACTAAGATTGCTGGTGGAGATGGTTTGTTTTCCATTCATTTCAACAGGGCTCTAAAGAGTACACCACACTTCCTTCAATATCCACTCCATCGAAAAATGCCATGAACCTCACCCAAATTCACAAAACCAGTGACAATAACAAGACTCACTTTCATCAGAAATCTCTAAGGGATGAGGAAACCAGCTCAGAGATGACATGACCAGGTATGGATTCAAGTCAACTCTTTCAAATCTGTATTGCCCTTTGCCATTTACAGAGTTTTATCCTGTGCTCTCATTTAATTTCTCTTGACAGCAGCACTTAGTCCCATGTTCCAGGTATAGAAAATGAACTTGAGATGCTTAGTTCAACATTCACTGAGGATCTGCTCCCTGTTAGACAATATGTTACGTGTCGGTAGGGAGGATCACACAGATGACTTGCCTGTGGTCATACATACATCTAGCAAGAGGCAGGGCTAGCTAGGACTGGAGCCTTGATCTTGCAACTCTTGATCTGGGTCTGACTGTGACCTTGAAGCTGGGCCAACTGAATCATCCCCTCTGACTTGGGGAAAGACATATGGTGTGTGTCCCATAGATAGGTACCCATTTGTCTTCCTGTAACTCAGATTCTCTATTTTGAAAGATCCATCTTAAACATTTAAGTGGAATTAATTTTAAAATAAGAGATTCTCTCTCTCTCTCTCTCTCTTCTCTTAAGAAGGCTAAGAAGCCTAGAAAGATGAATGGAAGTGTTCTTAATGCAAATGAAAAAAGTCCCAACATGTGAGCATCAGGATTTTGCAGTGTTACACATAACAAAGCTATTTGCCTTCCCTAGTAAATGGTTTTTAAAGCCTGGAATTTTCTGGTCCAGGGACCAATTTTTCTCTAAAAAGAATAATTCACAACAATGAAAGCTATGTCTTGTCACCAGTCCTTCTGTTATATGTATATGGAATCATCTCATGGGAGATAGGGTTTGTCTCACTACACACAAATTCCTCAGGGCAGCAGCTGTGCCTAGCACAGTGCCTGACAAGCATGTGGAGCCCAATCAATGTTTGTTCAACTTAAGTGATCTCTACAAGATATCCGTGTACTTTAGGACTTCAGTTACAGAACACACTCAGACAATTAGGTTTTCTTTTTATTTTTTTAAGATTTTATTTATTATTTGACAGACAGAGATCACAAGTAGGCAGAGAGGCAGGCAGAGAGAGAGAGGAAAGCAGACTCCCTGCTGAACAGAGAGCCCGATGTGGGGCTCAATCCCAGGACCCTGGGATCATGACCTGAGCTGAAGGCAGAGGCTTAACCCACTGAGCCACCCAGGCACCCCAGACAATTAGGTTTTCTACATGTAAGAGAATTTTCCAAGTAACTCAGGAATACTCTCAACTATAGAGAACACACTGAGGGTTACCAGGGGGGATGTTGTGGAGGGAATGGATTCAACAGGTGATGGAAGTTAAGGAGTACACGTGCGGTGAGCGCTGGGTGTTGTACTGAAGCAATGCATCACTAAATTCTACACCTGATACTAATATTGCACTGTGTGTTAACTAGATGGAATTGAAACAAAAACTTGGAGGAGGGAAAAAAAGGAAATTCTCCTTTATACACCAAAACTTTGCATATGGAATCTTCCTTAATGTCCTCGGGTAGAATAACTGTCCCTTCCTCTCCACTCCTACTCATGTCATTTTTGCCGTTATTATATCTGATTACATTGATGGGCTTACACTGGAGATTCCTCAAACCCAGATCTTTTTTTTTTTTTTTTAAGATTTTATTTATTTGTCAGAGAGAGCGAGTGAGAGCGAGCACAGGCAGACAGAGTGGAAGGCAGAGTCAGACGGAGAAGCAGGCTCCCTGCGGAGCAAGGAGCCCGATATGGGACTCGATCCCAGGACGCTGGGATCATGACCTGAGCCGAAGGCAGCTGCTTAACCAACTGAGCCACCCAGGCGTCCCAAACCCAGATCTTATATGCTGACAAGGACACCCCTTCTGTGTAAAGCTCTCTCCCATTGAACTATAATGCCCTGTGTCTTTGTGTCTGCTCCTCTATCATGAGGCCCGGCATAGAGTACGTGAGGGCAACAGGTAAGGAAGGAAGGACGGACGGACGAACTGAACTGCTAAGAGAATAAACCAATCTATAAAAACAAGGGGAGATTTAAATACACCTCTCTCAGAAGTTGAAAGAAAGAGGAGGCAGAAATCAGTAAGGATATAGAAACTTTGAACAACATGTTTAACAAACCAAACCTAATTGACATATTTAGAACACTGCACCCAGCAACTGCAAATTACACATTCTTTTCAGGCACACTCAGAACACTTACAAAAATTAACCATATGCTGAGCCATAAAGCAAGTCTCAACACATTTCAAAGGACAGAAATCAAACCGAGTATCTTTAACCATAATGCAATTAAGCCAGACATCAATAACAGAAAGATTATAGGAAGTCTCCATATGTTTAGAAAGAAAGAACTATGCCATCTAAATAACCAGTGAAAAAATCACAATAAAATTTAGAATATAGTTTAAATAACAGTAAAAAAGAAAAAAGAAAAGAAAAGAAAATGCCACTTACCAAAACTTCTGGGATTCAACTAAACCACTCATGTATTTAAAAAGATACCAGGTGTCCCTGGGTAGCTCAGTTGGTTAAGTGTTGGGAGTTTTGGTTTTGGCTCAGGTCATGATCTCATGGTTGTGAGATCAAGCCCCATGTTGGGCTCTGCACTAGAGGGGAGTCTGCTTGAAGATTCTCTCCCTCTGCCCCTTCCTCCACTTGTGCCCACACATATTAGTAAATAAATCTTTATTTTAAAAAAATTTTTTTTTATTTATTTGACAGATAGAGATCAGAGAGGCAGAGAGGCAGGCAGGGTGGGGGAAGCAGGCTCCCTGCTGAGCAGAGAGCCCAATGTGGGGCTCGATCCCAGGACCCTGAGATCATGACCTGCGCCAAAGGCAGAGGCTTTAACCCACTGAGCCACCCAGGCGCCCATAAATCTTTATTTTTAAAAAGATATCATACCATACAAACATTCAATAGATTTGGCAACTTCCCCCTCCAGAGACCTCCCCGAGTCCAATCTCCTGAGCACACTCCAGGCCTGCTGAATGGACTCAGCCACTCTCCAGGGCTGGATGCACCATTTCCTGTCTTAGCATAGCCCTACAGTGTGGTGCCCTCTCCAGCAACTTCCGGAGAAAACGTATGGGAGATACTATTTCCCAGTCCTTACAAGTTGAAAAATAATTCTACCTTCGTGTTTGACATTAGTTTGAAAAGATAAAAGACTTTAGGTTTAAAATGCTTTTTCCCTTAGAATCTTGAGGATACGTCTCAGTGGACTACCGACATCCAAGATTATTGATGAGAAGGCGATCCCAGGCTGTTTCTTGTTTCCCTGTGGACATTCTGTTTTTGTTTCTTTCCTCTTCAGAAGCTTTTAAGGAGCTCCTTCAGTTTTGAGTTTCTTTCTTTCTTTTTTTTTTTTTTTTTCTTTAACAGAGAGAGAGATCACAAGTAGGCAGAGAGGCAGGCAGAGAGGGGGGGGAAGCAGGCTCCCTGCTGAGCAGAGAGCCTGATGCGGGGCTCGATCCCAGGACCCTGAGATCATGACCTGAGCTGAAGGTAGAGGCTTTAACCCACTGAGCCACCCAGGCGCCCCCAGTTTTGAGTTACTTTGACACTGTTCTCTCCTCGATTTCATCTTTCTTTTTAGGGGACTCCTAGTAATCAGATGTTGAACCTCCTGTATTGACTCATCTGCTATTCAGTTCATTTAATTTCTTTAACAATGACTCCCATTTTTTATGTTTTTGTTTGCCTGAGTTGAGGAATATGTGCCTTGATGCGAGGCACTCAGTGTAGGGAGTAAGGGAGAGACTGACTTTCCGTATGTAGCTGCAATTTCTTCCTCCCCTTACAGACGCACACAGCACCCCGCTCTGCAATGGCTGATGGCCTCCTTCCAGGGCCCGTGGGCACCTACGTTTCCCCCTCCCTTGTAGCCCTTCCTTTTCTCTCTTTCACTTGGTACCCCTTCTCCAACTATTCTCCATCTCCCAGAAGGTGTTGAAATCTTTCTCTTACTGTAGAGAGATGATAACTTTTTTGTGATTTAATATTATTTTAAGGGATCTTGAGGGAGAGGAGATAAAGCTTTGTATTCAGTCTCCTATCTTTACTTGGATGTTCAGCTTCTATTTCCTTACCTGTTTGCTGACCATAGGACAGTAAACAAAGAGCTACTACATGTTTTTTCTTCTCTAACTTGAGTGCCTAACACATGTGGCTAAACATCATTCCTTTAATGTTTGGTGGATTGGATTGCCCAGTGCACATTATGCATGCTCAGGCACCCTAAGATAATTGCCAAGTCCTTAAGGAAACCTATAAAGAGGGGCGCTTGGCTGGCTCAGTCCTTAGGCATCTGCCTTCGGCTCAGGTCATGATCCCAGGGTCATGGGATTGAGCCCCACATCAGGCTCCTGGCTCAGCAGGAAGTCTGCTTCTCCTCTCCCACTTCCCCTGCTTGTATTCCCTGTCTCACTGTCTCTCTCTGTGTGTCAAATACATAAATAAAATCTTTAAAAAAAAAAAAAAAGGAAATCTATGAAGATATGCCTGTAATAACCTGAGTCTCCAAACTAGAGTCAGGATAAAATTTCTGACAGATGTCAATGCACTGACAAGGACCACGTAAGTGAATACTTTAAATCTGGATGATTCTGAGAAATCCAGCACTCTGGCTTAACCTGCTACTCCCCTGACTCTCCAGCACCTAATAGAGTATGTGCTACTTACAAGAATTTCTGTTAATGTGGTTTTCAGGATGATAAATGGAGTTAGAAGAAATGTCACTTATGTCAATCCTGAGAATATCAGGCATTTTCCCAGTTGAAAGCAAGAATTTCTTCTTCTCTCAAAGTGAGTAACTGCTGAGTATTGCCCCAAAGGTTACTGCTTTTATTTTATTTGCATTGATAAAACCTTGAGATTTTGATCCATGAATTGGGAGGTTTTCCATCTTATCAATGATTTAGAATTGGGCTGATAGCTGATGAAAGAGTTTAATTCACAGAGGATTGATTTTCTAAGGTATTTACAAGGAAGCAGCCGTTTGATTCCCAGAAAGAATTATAGCTCATTTTTCTCCCTTTGTCTGAGCTGGCCAGTACCCTGGAAGAACCAGAGAGCAGTCCCGATTGAAAGGTCAGGCTGGCGGCGTGTACTCAACTCTGTGTGAAGAGAAAAGGTAAATCTTTGCAAGTCCTGAGATAATAAAAGCCCTGGGGATATACAAGTAGAGTCAAATGGGTCAGAATCTGAATCTCCTGGCTGCCAGGGTTTCTCCTGTAGAGATGTTTCATGGTACAGTGGCAAAAGCACGGAGTCATCCAATGCTGCTCCGGACTCTTTGATCTTAGGGAAATGTCTTGACCTCTCTGAGCTTTGCTCTCCTTATTTATAAGGCTACTGGAGGGAATTAAATGAGAGTGAATGTCAAAGACCATATCCAGGGCTCCATACATGGTAGTTGCTCAATAAATGATAATTCCCCCTTTCCCTTTATGTCCATGGAGCCTTGCTGCGAAGCCGCTCCTGTCGACAGACTACATTCTCACCGTCAGCCCTGCGCTCAGGGGGTCAAAACTGGTAACTCTTTGGGCAGGTATGACGCTGCTTCTTCATTTCCAGGCACCCCTCCCGTGACTCTTACTCATGTCCTTTTCCATTTTCTCCTTCTTTCTTTCCCTTTTCCCCTTGCTTCTCCCCCACCAAGCCCCATGTCACGTGATAAGAAAGCATGTGGGATGTGTGCGCCGTGTGACATCAAGAATGGGAACTACAAAGGAAAGGGAGAGAAGAGGAAGAATATGGGGCCGCCTGTCTCTTGACAAGTTTCTTTCCCTCTCACTCAAGGCGCTCTTTTCGCTGCCTCCTATTCCAGCTGCCATGATAGGCTGGTGATTTCCAATTCTGCCTCCATCCCACACGCCTCTGCTCGAGAACGCGATCTGACAACCACTCAACATCACTTCTATGTCCATATACTCTTCACGTTCAATACTTTTAAACTGACCCTGTCGTTCCCCCACCTTCCTGCTTTGCCCACAGCCCACTTTACCTCCAAGACAGCCCATTTCGGGGAGTGGCTCTGCTGTCCATCCAACTGTCCAAACCAGAAGCCAAGGAAAGAGACACCCTTGACCTTTCTTCTCCATCTACTCCTGCTGGCACTGATCACCAAACTGCCCCTAGTTTGCCTCCTCCAGGCTCCTACCATTCCTGCGTTAAGCCTCCCATATCTACTCTCCAAATCTCGTTTTCCCCTCATGATTTCTGTCTCTTTGTATTTTTGATCTTGTACTGAGAGATTTCTTTCACTTGAATTTTTAGATCACTAATACTGTTTACAACAGTGATCATCACTTCCTTAATTTTTAAATTCAAAATTTTAACTATTAGTTGTTTTTTTCCAATTCTAGGAGGTCTTACTTTTTTTTAATGTTGTACAATTCTCCTTAAGTGCTTGTATTATTTTTAAATTAAGATTGATATCTATCTCTTCTAGAAGTTTTATTCCAAAGGAGCTACTTCTCTGAATGTTCTACTCACTTTTGCTTTCTGAGGCTCTTGTGAGTCCCTGGGTTCCTTGTATTTTCCTTTGTGAGCTCTCGGCTTGTTCTGTGTTTGAACCCAGGTCATTGACCATCAAGGATGGCAATGAACTTGGATGCACTGGAAAGCACAGCAGCCCCTGACCCACGTGATGAGTTGTCTCTCGCCTGCTGAAACCTCCGGAGAAAGCATCTCTGCAATCCATCTCCTCAGCAATAATGACCACATGTCTCAGGGATGGAAGAGCTCAGTCCTCATTGCAACTCTGCCTCAGCCCCTTGGAAGCAGGCACACCAGCAGGTGCTCTTAGAACCACACGGGCTGGCACTGATTTTCTATGGTGTCCATGGATCAACCTCCCTGTAATAGCTCTACTTTTTGCCCCATGGCTTTTCCTCTATCTCTTGATGTGTTCCCAACATACCCAGAGATCTGAATATTATTCCTGGAACACTCTATCTCTAGCTGGTGGTTGGACTGGAGCTACGAAAGAAAGGCAGTAAGATAATTGCTCAAACCACCATCTTCCCAGAATTCCTTCTACTCACCTCCCCTCCACTGTCATGTATCTAGACAGGCACAATCATTTCTTGCCTTAGCTCCCACCTCCTGAATGTTACCACTCCTGCCTTCCTACCGTCCATTCTCCCCACCGCACCCAGATAGCTCTTTAACAAATAAACTAAGATCTGTTCATCTTGTCTTCCTACCTACAATCTTCAATGACTTCCCAGCGTTCTTGGGATAAAGACACACGTCTTTGACCTAACCTATCAGGCTCTGAATAATCTAGCTTTCTTTGAAGCCCATCTAGTCACAGGCAAGGGAAACCGCTGTGTCCTACAAAGAGGAACAATGGCTCCAGAATCAGAACACCTGGTTCGGGTCCGAGTTTCTCATCAGCCAATGACCAAAACACATCATCTCTCCAGCCTTCCACTTCTTCATCAGAAAGACAGCGATAGAGCCTACCCTGCCTACTTCACCAGGTCTTGTAAGCCTCTAATAAGAAAATGTTTGCCAGGGTGCCTGTGTGGTTCAGTCAGGTAAGTGTCCGACTCATGATTTTGGCTCAGGCCAGAACCTCGTGGGTGGTGAGATCAAGCCCTGTGTCAGGATCCATGCGCAGCCAGGAGTCTGCTTGAGACTTTTTTCTTCTCCCTCTGCCCTTCCCCCCTCCTGTGCTTGTGTGCTCTTGCTTGATCTCTCTCTCTCTCTTTCTCTCAAATAAATAAATAAATAAATCTTTAAAAAAATAAAATGTTTGCCAATATATGTTTTGTGAACCACAAAGCAGTATGAAAATTGAGCTCCCATAATATATGGTGTGATTTTAGGGAGCCTATAACTTAAAACCTGACTCCTACCAGCTTGTTACGGATGCCTCTAAGGGGCTACCATGAGAAGTGCTCCCTTAAACCACTATTAAAATTCACATCATTCAGGAGAGGAAGGGAAAAGAGAAAGCACGGATTTACTAGCAGTAACTGCTATGGTGTATTCTCACAGAACTATTGCTCAGATTGGCCAATTCTGTGAAGTTAGGAGATAGGAGAGGTAAGGTTTTATGAGTGAGAAAAGGGGTATAAAGCTTTCAGATCACACCCAGAGAGGGAGACCCAGGTAAACATAGGCTTGGCAGTCCCCAGGCCAGGGCAGTGACAGCAAGAAGGCCAGCACCCTTCATCCGGAGCAGTGATTATCTTCCTCTTAGTTTTATTTTGGGAAGTGTTTCTTCCTTTTAGATAATTATCTTCCTCCCCATAAGAAAAAATATTTAATTATGAAAGACAAAAATGAGAAAAAAAAATTGCAATCCCTAGCTTCCCCTCAATCAAGAATGCTGTGTAACATTTTACTCCCATATTTCATTTAATCTAAGACATCATCAATTGTAAGACACCATAATTTAATGTAACACTAGGAAAGAAAAATTGTTTCCAGTTTAAACTGTGACATGACATCGATTATAAGATTTACCCCACTTTCAGAGATGATAACTGTGGGAAAAAATTACATCTTAAAATCTATGAAGTCTAATACCTATACATTGATTGGGTCAATATGTCTAGGCTGTTGCCACTGCTTGACATAATGCCATCCATCCGCTAGAGTGGGGATTGTAATGAGAAATTTTCCAAATAGTCAGAGTAAAGAACAGTTAGTTGTTACCCAAAAATTTGATCATGATTATGGTGATGGTAATTTTGGGATTCAGTTTCTCCTGAAGTAAAATGGAGGAAATCCTACATACAAATACAAAGGATTTAGTATACAAAGTATACAAATGGTTTTAGTCCAAGCCATAAGACACAAAATTAGTTCCAACTAGTATTTCTGAAATTGAGGTTCAGGGCTGTCCCATAGACCCAAAATGCATTCCCAGGGTCCCTGAGAGCAATAAGCATCCCAGATCCCATATGAAGTCCTGCAGAGGACCCACTTCAGTCCACAGGCCCTGAGACCTCCTCATCAGTCCACCAGTCACCCTGATTCAGGAACTCCCTGGTTCCAAGGGATGCCATGTACTATAGGGACATTTAGTTCATCTGGTCTTTGTTAAATAATGATGAGGAGTCTAGCACTAGGTAATATCATTAGACATAAAAAGGAAATTGACCACCCAGTCCCTGTCCTACTCTTCAAGTAAATCCCAAAAGGGAGAATAGGTTCTCAGCAAGTGTGAGGTCAGGGTATTCTCTGGAAAAAGCCAACGGGATCCCCATAGTCAACATGGATATTTGAAAGGTGCATCATTACTTGATTTCACCCACAATCCAGGCTCTGGCCCTGGCCCTCCCAGGCTCCGAAACATGGCTTGCCAGTACAGAGAGAACAGAGTCACTGTATAAAATCAGGCTGCAAGTTCATTCACTTACAAGAGGAATTATAACTGCTCCATGGACTTAAGCACTCTGGTCCTCATGACCTATGGGAGAGACCTATGTGGGAATCCACACCACAACTAGAGCTATTTGTTGAGCCTAGGAACAGAAAAGGTGTTACAAGGATCAAATGTGCAATGGCAATAGGTTAGGGCTGCCTCTGGGGCACCTACTTCCACAGCAGGGTCTTACCTTACAGAAATTCTATAGATCCAGTGGCTGCAACTCTATCTTACATCTCCACATTAGACATAGCCTTGCTTAATGGGATCAGAATAAGCAAAATTTCATGGCTAAGGCACCTCCTCTTGCATGCTGCATGGCTGGGCACTTGTCAAAGATTTGCCTTTCATTATTATTCTGAGGATGCCCATCTTTCTGCCCCTTCTTCTTTAGCTACAGTCCTTATTTCCACTGGGTCTTACTCTGGTCTAAGAGGAACTCTGTCTCTTCAACTCATATCCATTTCACCATTCATTCAGAAATCAATCACTAACTTAGCAACTACTATGTGCCAGGGTTCAAGGCACTACAGGCAGGGGAGTGAGCAGGTGTTATACGTGTTACAATGGAGGAAGCACGGAATGGACTGGAGGAACACAGGATAGAACCTGGACTCTGTGAGGGACAGCTGCAAGGAAGGTCACCCAGAGAAGGCTGAGGGATCTGTAAGGAACTGACAACGGTATGATTGGGCAGAGAGAGAAGCTGAGCGTCCATTGATCCTACAGGGAGCTCTGAAATTGAGAAGGCCCTTCAGAGTGCTCCTGTATCTAAATAAATGCCTCTTTCCCCAACTTTACGGTCTGGTGCCCTGACCCAGTACCTCAGGATTCAGTCCCTATTCCTACCAGACCCCCGCTGGTACCTGTCAGACAGGCCCTGCAGCAACGAGAGTGTCGAGTCAGTCCTTCTCCTCTTTAGTGGGCCCAGCATATCCTCTGTCAAACTGTGTTGGGATGTGGCCCTTGCGATTGCCAGGAGAGGAGCCAGAGGTAGATTCTGAGAGAAACAAGCATCACCTTGGAAGACCCCCGCCTCAACAGAAGCCTCCACGTGATCAATGGCGTCCACCCAGCAGAGGAGAGGGCCACTTCTGTGGCTCCAGGGGCATCTGTAAGCCAAAGATTCCCAACTGCATCTACCCAAAGTTCCCCATCTTGAGTCTCAGGGTCCACTTGCTTCTCTATTAGGGTCCTGACGCTGGCATTTCAGACCCATCAGTGCTAGAATTCATCCTTCTCTGAAGATCTGTTCCTCCTACAACTGAGGCCTGAGCCTGACTCTCCATTCTTCCTGGCCCTTCTACAGAGAGTAGTATTGTCTTAAATGCAGCCAAGGAGGATTCTGGCTCTCACATTTTGCCAGAGATTAATTCCACTCAGAGCCTGCCATCATCTCTTTTCAATGACACAGTGGCATTCAGTGACTGACACCAATGCCGTAGTCCTCCTAGTTACTACTGCCCTCAAACCTCTCTAATGACCAAGATACTACGTGAGCCAGTGCAGCCCCTTCCACTGGTATCTTATCCTAGGCTTGACAACTGCACTGCTGCACACACCGGGGCCCTCCTTCCTCCTCCTGCCATCCGTGTTGAGGTCCTCCTTGCTGGATGACTGGATGGTGGGAGCTCCCAGGTGGCATTTTTGTATCTTCTTCCCAGGACGACACCTCAATGCCAACCATCTTAGCTTGGGTTTCAGAGAAGCAGACTAAGATGGAGAGGTGTGTACAGAAAGTTGAGTAGAGAGTTCCTGAAGGAGACACACATGTGAGAAAATGAGGAAGGCAGGCTTGGAGATGGAAAAGCTGGCCAGCGGTGAGGCTGCAGCCCAGGACCCCACCAATTTTATGGGGACCTGGGAGCTGGGACAGCCTTGCAGAGCGGCCCGAATTGAGGAAAGGGAGCTAAGTCTCTGAATCCCCAAACTAGCTAGTCCCTGGCTGTGTGCTGCCCCTGGGAAGGGGCATGACCTTGGGGAGGCGGTTCCTGTGGCTCAGAGCAGATCTCAGTGACAGCTGCAGCAGTTGCTGCCCGGCCCAGCGCCTGGGGGTGAGTGGACTGACCCAAAAAGGGGATCTGGGTGGATCCTTACAGGGACCACCCCCAGGGATATGGGACCCAGTCAAGAGAAAGGTTGGAGGGGAGGGGTAGAAGGAGAGAAGGAAAGTGTCTCGGGCAGAAGGGGAAGCATGTCCCAGACAGGGACAGCAAGTGGAAAGATGTTTGTTTGCTGGGCTGCAACATGCTGGGGAGAGCAGGGTGGCAGATGAGGCTGAAAGGGGTGGGGAGGGGCACGGTGTGTCAGCATGGTAGGCTCATGTCCTGTTTAACCTTTCAGAGGGCATCCCTGTTTCTCCCATTTCAAAATTTGTGTAGCAGTAAGTCTCTGTCCCCAGGCATTGACATAGAGCCCCTTTGATTGAAGAATTTAGGCTTACGGACAAAAACAAGAAGAGCCCAACACGTGGCCGTATAAGTGGAATGCCTGGGATGTATAGAATGCCCCAAGACACATCATGTAACACACTCCACCTGCTCTGCGCTGTGCTCTGTAGGACAGGCTGCAACTATTTCCCTGCTCTAGTGCATCCAGAGCCAGAAAACTGAGGAGGAAATTTGCTCCGGCTTCCCTAGAACCACATAGGGCCCAAATCAGTACACTCCCTGAGGACAACTGAGGACAGAAAGGGCTGCAAAGGAGAGAGGGAGAGAGAGATGTGAAAGAAGGAGCTGGACAGGAAGATGGGTGTAGTCTGGGGGGCTCTGGGAAAATCCTTACACCTATTAAGGCACTAAAGAGTGGGAATAGATACAGTCCTGTGAGTTCAATGATCCTCTGAATGTGTATTTCTTGTAAACACTTTACAACACACTTAATGAAACCAAGACATCATCCTTTGATGACCAAAACAGTCCTTGGTCTTCCTTTAGTTTGGGTAAGGGTTGTGAGAGTGGAAAAAGAGACCAGGTAGCCTATAGGGCTGATTGAGGGGGTTTTCCCCTCTAAATAATGGGATGAGTGAACCAGAGAAGCATGTAGCTCTCCAGTCTCAGGTTCCCTCCTGGACAGCACAGCGATTTTCCACTGCAGCTCCCATCCCTAAAAAAGAATTAAATTTCCACATCCATCCTCGCCTTCATACCCCACCTGGCAATCAGCAAGCAAATGGCCCTTTCTGTTCCGTCTGACTTCTCTCTGGTACGTTCTTCTCTACACTCCCCTCCCTTCATCCCTGCCTTGCAGTGTATGTTATCTGAGTCACAAAAACTACTGCATTCTCAGCTCATGCAAACACGTGGCAGGGCTTTGTTTAAGCAAGAGGTAGAAAGGCAAATGTTACATCACAAATTGAACTTTGTAAAGTTAAATCTAGTATTTATTATCTAGTATTTATAAAAAAAGAAGAAATCTATTAATTCCCTGTCTTCAAATAGAGCAAATCTATGCCTTAAGCAGTTTGGTTCTCTTAATAGTTGTTACTTTAAGGTTGGCTTACTGCACTAGGCACCAACACACATTATTGAATTACACATATTATTTATTTTGTCAATGTATTTCATTAATGAGTTCAACTAGCAATACATAAAAATATAACATACCTACCTAGCAGGTTTGCACCTGCCCCAACTATTCATTACCAAGAGTAAATTTGCTTTACAAGAAGCCAATCACTTCTCACAGTGACCAGATAATTTTGGACAATCAGCAGCAGATGGCAACCCAAGGGTCTCCCATGTAGAAGATGTTCCCTATGATGTTTGTAAGCATCCTTCCACCCATCAGTGAGCACATGATGGAAATATGCTCTGTGCCCTGGTTGTGTGTGAGCAGGACATGCAGTGAGAGGCTTGGCTTCTGGAATTCCTAAATCTAGTTCCTGTCCCACTGTTGTCTCCTGGGAGTTGCCTGAGCTTTGGCATGCTCTCCACCCTTTTAAGCTTGACTCTCCTTGCCTGAAGAATAAGGCTGCCCAGCCACTTTGGAAAACAGTGCAGGGATTCCTCAAGAAAATTAAAAATAGAGCTTCCCTATGACCCTACAATTGCACTACCAGGTATTTACCCCAAAGATACAGATGTAATGAAAAGAAGGGCCATCTGTGCCCCAATGTTTATAGCAGCAATGGCCATGGTCACCAAACTGTGGAAAGAACCAAGATGCTGTTCAACAGGCGAATGGATAAGGAAGATGTGGTCCATATACGCTATGGAGTATTATGCCTCCATCAGAAAGGATGAATCCCCAACTTTTGTAGCAACATGGACGGGACTGGAAGAGATTATGCTGAGTGAAATAAGTCAAGCAGAGAGAGTCAATTATCATATGGTTTCACTTATTTGTGGAGCATAACAAATAACATGGAGGACATGGGGAGATGGAGAGGAGAAGGGAGATGAGGGAAATCGGAAGGGGAGGTGAACCATGAGAGACTATAGAACTGACAAACAACCTGAGGGGTTTGAAGGGGCAGGGGGTGAGAGGTTGGGGGAACCAGGTGGTGGGTCTTAGGGAGGGCACGGATTGCATGGAGCACTGGGTGCGGTGCAAAAACAATGAATATTGTTATGCTGAAAATAGATTTAAAAAAAAATTTTTTTAAAAAGAATAACATGCTTTATGCCAACTTACACACATTCTCTAGGTTGGTCTCCTTGAAGATGTCATCTGAATTAATGATTCTGCCACCTTGGAAGTATTTGTGAAATAGCTACCAGGGATAACATGCTGGCTGCAGAAACTTGAGAGCCCACACTTAGAGCTGTCATGTGCCTGGCCTTGCACTCCAGCATGTCACATACATTATAAGCTTCCAATAACCCAGGATATAGGTTTATATTGTTGCCATTTTAGAGCTAGGAAAACTGACTCAGAGAGATGAGTTGACTTACCCAATGTCACACAGCTAAGGAGAGCAGAGGCATTGGGCTCACAGATTGTGGATCCATGCTCATTTGCCCGGCACCATGTTGCCTGGCTCAAGAATCAAGAGCTAACCTTGCACTCCAGCCTGGGTCCCAGAGTTTGGCTGCTGAAGAATTTCAGCATCACTTTCTATTCTTTTGCTAGAGACCACACCCAGAAGAAACCAAAAAGGAAGGTACCAGATGAGCATTCCCTAGGCTGTGTCTGAGGAACACTGATGACCAAATAAAGACCTCATGATCATCAACCTGAACAAAAACTACATAGCATATTCTTTTCTTGGAAAGTCACATGCACGTTGGAATGCTAATAATGTGGATAACACTGTAGTTTAACAAGCCAAAACCCATCTACTTTTGTTTAATGTGGTAGTTCCCAAATCTGCTCTGCCATTGCACCCTGACTTTACGGCTGCCCCATTAACGTGCCCAGAATCAGTGTTCCGAGGAACAGGTTTGAAAATCCCACGTGTGAATAAGTCAGGATACCTTAGTTTTCATCCTCTCTTAGTTCACCCTTCCCCACTCGACCCATACTCCTATTGCTCTTGAATATTGTGCTTACATTCTCTGAAACTCAGCCTCCCCATTCCTACGATGGCATGCACATTCCCTCCATTTGACAAATGCTTGTTGAGCTATGCCAGGCCTTGTAATAGGATTGGCAAGTCAGCAGTGAATGAATGGGCTCTTGACCGCTTGGCTCCTGGTGTTCACCTCAGAGGAGGAGGCCACCTGTTGCCCCTAGATAATCTCTAGAGCTTTCTCTTTTATAAAAATGAAGTGCTTTTTTTTTTTTTTTTACCAAAGCAGATGAGAAAAGTGATCCTTTTTCCACAATGCATCCTAAGGCTAGCTGAGATGCAGCCCTCAGAGTAGGGCTATTTACATAATTCGTCTGCCAGCACAAAATAAAAATGCGGGGACCCTTATTCAAAAAGCACAGGGGAGTACAACTAAAGGTACTAAAATGTAAAGCTTTTTCCTTTAAAAATCTTGTATTAAACCATAATAGGTGGGATGGTAATATGTGAATAACAACATAAATTTATAAATTGCAAAACTAATACTTTGGCATCATAATTTTACATAATTATGTAAAATAATACTTTATTATTTACTAATAAATACAAATAATAATAAATATAAATAAGTATAATAAATATAAGTTAATAAATAATCTTAACATAATACCTTGGTTGAGATTTTTCTGGCTTGCTTTACTAGCAATTCATTTACTAGGTTATTGAAATTTATAGTTTCAGCAACTTCATCTTTGCTTTAGGTAGGACTATTCTGAATAGTCTCTCTTGGCAAATGCAAGATTGCAAATAACTTTTGGTAACTTTTTATCTTGAGAAGGATCTTTCTGATGATGTAACTGCTACTGGAACTGTTAAGAGTATTTTGTGAACTGTGACAACACTGGGATGCATTTCGGATAAATCCTTTCAAAATAGAAATGTTAGTCCATCTAGAGCTCATAATTCTTGCAAAATAATTTTTCTAAAAAGATTTAACTCTTCATATAATTCAGTTCTGTGTAAGTCTGAATTTAATTTTAAATACAAATTTATACAATGGCATTTTAATGTGTCCTCTGACATTTCTTGTAACTTAAGGAAGATGTACAACAAACCAAAAGTGGCATCATGGTTTGTATATCATCCAAAATGTCTGCACATGCATTATATGGCTGGACCTCAATTACAAGGGAAAAATTGTCTTTTTCATTAATGATTGGTTCATCCAAAGCATCATATGAAAATATGGATCTAGGAGCACTTGGGCGGCTCAGTCAGTTAAGCACCTGCGTTCAGCTCAGGTCATGATCCCAGGGTCCTGGGATCAGGCCCTGGGATGTCTCAGCAGGGAGCCTGCTTCTCCCTCTGCCCCTCTCCCTGCTCATGCTCATTCTCTTTCTCTCTCTCAAACAAATAAATAAAATCTGTTTTTAAAATAAGAAAATATGGTTCTCTTCCACTGAATGTGATGATCTTTAAATTTAATTTCTATTTCTAAGCCTGTGGATGTCTACTGTGCAATGCTGCAACAGCTTTCAAACCCAGAGGTTTTAAAGTCTTTGAAGAATCGTAATAGCTCTCTTGTACGCTTTATTGCAATGCCCATATGGATGCTTTTATTCTGTAATAATTTGCTCACAAAGTTTACTGCCTGTGCCTGCAGTTCCTATTCAGGCACTCAGAGTTAATATCTGCACAGAGGCCACGGAGACAGGCTTCTACTGCAGACTCCAGCACTGGCCAACGGGGAGCTCCTCCTTTCTCCCACAGTCATGCGCTACCACTGTGGCCACAACAATCATCCTCTCCTGTCTGGCCTCAGTGCCCTGGACTGCCCCAGGCATGCACAGGAGATGGTCAGGCCAACTGCTCAGCATGTGTGTTGCCCACTGCCGGCTGTGTTTGGAGACTTGGCCTAGACTTGCGCGTGTGCTGCCTGGACTATCTCGGTTCACACATGTGCTCCTTCATACCATCAGACTTTTCTTATAAAACACAAATTCAATGATCAAATCATTACAAATTCCAAGATGGTAACAGCAGAGCATAACCAAGAGCCTGGCTCCTTCTGAGAGTAGAGAGTATAGCTCTCTCGCCCACTAAGGCATCCCCTCCCCCACCCCCAGAGAGGCAGCAGCATTAATGTTATTCTAGTTTTCCAGAAACCCCTAACATCCTTTAGTGTCAGTTTTGCAGCCCTGCCATGTGCGTCCACGTTGAAGAACTGCATTGAGACAAATAGCTTGGCCTGAGGCTCTTCCATCAGATCCTTCCCTTGTGAGCATCAAATCAAGGTGTTTGCCCTGCTGGATTCTTTGAGACCAACCCTTAGCCTACCTTATTTTGACTTCCCAATTTATCCCCTACCCAATAAAACCCTGTCTTTACTTTTAAAACTCTCCACCGATAAGTCCCTCTGATCTGAAGATTTCATCTCTCCTGCAGGTTTTGTTCACTTGGCTTTGCTGGGTTCCAACTTGGTTTTTCCAATGGCAGTAAGATTGGGTTTAAAAATAAAGCAAAGGAATCATAATTGTGATAAGACTTACCCAGGAGCAGTGACTAATGGAGGTGACTACAAATTAAGTGACTAAGCGTCAGTGGGCCAAGTAGATATTATGAGATGTATCTCAGCAGAGGTAAAGAGCAGCACATCCTGCTTCTCTGGCCTTTTTCCCACACTGGCTCTCTCTGTTCTCCATCTCTCTTGAAATTATGAATTTTAAAGAAGAAAAGCCATCATCTTTCTCGTCACTGAGACAACCCCTTGGAATGCACTATGAAACAAGGGGAACCAATATTTACAAGCACCCACTGTATACCAAACACAGTGATGGGCACGTTGTAAAATCTTACTTACTCTTCATGACAATCCTATAACTGTCTGACTTCCCTCCCAGAAAGGCCAAGGCCAGAGCATTCAGAAAGCCTGGCTCATATTGCCCTAGTGGCCTGGCTAATTGCGTCCAAGGAGAGCTGATGGATTCTGAGCCTATTCTATGAGGGTATCTGGCCTGAACCAAAGTGACAGGCTGATGTAAGTTTGCCAAATCCCTCTAGGCTAACCAAGAAAAGACACATATCTAGCCAAGAGAGTGAGGGGCCCAGGGGACCCTCCTCATGAGAACATTTCAAGATGATACCAACAAATCAACATCTGGAGGGCTCCCTAAGCTGGAGTTTGGGGTGGATTCATGTGGTGCCCACAGCTACTGATGTGGGCAGGCTAGCATTAGTCAAGGGAGCCATGGCAGAGCAACTCAAGGTTAAGCAGGTTGCCCAGGTCACACCAAGAGAGCTTAAATTCCAACCTGGACTTGGCACATGAAGCTTCCATCATTAACTGGATATGACGTTGGGGAAGCAAAGATATTTTTTGGTTAGCTTCCCCCACCCTCATTCAGCTGAACTATAGGAGAACATAATCCCCCACCTCCATCTTGGCAAAGTGCTTCATACAACCAAACTAACCCAGGAGGCCTGGGATCCCTGGTACTCGGAGTTAAGGAACAATTCAAGTCCAAGTTACCCAATTTGCAAACTGAATAAATATAGGCCACGTTTATTTCTCTGGATGCCAACAGAATTTGTCAGCCTGGTTCTTGCAAGTTTTCAGACTGCTGTCGCTGCTATGAACTTAAACTCTATTTTTCAACAAAATACTATTTTGAAACAAAACTGAGCAGTGATTCTTCTGTCTAGGCCATGTTTATTTTTCTCTAGAAACAATGACCACTCTTGATTAAGTCCTTGAGGAAAGTAGGAACTAGGAACAAATAAAACTTACCAAGAAATGAAAAATAAATCAGTTAATAGTTCAAAAAACATTATGTTATTCTATATTTAATAGAGGACACCCCATGAGCCAGGAAGTCATTGAGAGAGCTAAGTGATAAAGGAGAAAGAAAAGTAAGTGGAAGTCACAGTGAGACTGGCACAAAATTAAAGAATGACATGGCAGGTGGTGGGGCAGGGTCTGGACCACCTCTTTCAGCTCCTGTTGTTTCTGTCAATGTGTGGCTGTGACACTCCTGCCATCCCCCCACCTATCATTGCTCTTCTCCAGGAGGCCTGCTCTCGTCCATGCTGCCCAAGGCTGAGTGGATAGGTCTGTCCAGCTGAGGGGTGTAACTGGTACTCATACCAAGCTAAGTCCTCCAAACTTAGTCTTTGTCACTAATCAAGATGACATTTCAGCTCTCACCTGCTCACTCTTTTGTATTCTATCTCACTGTGTTCAGAATGCAGGTGGGGAAGAGAGGTGTTTATCATGGGGTCCATACTGCCTGTGGCTGAGTGGATAGGTCTGTCCAGTTGAGGGGTTTAATTAGCTCTTACACCAAGCAAAGTCTTCCAAACTTAGCCTTGATCACTAATAAAGATGATGTTGCAGTTCTCATCTGCTGACTCTCTTGTCCTCTATCTCCCCATGTTCAGAATGCAGGTGGGGAACGGAGGGGCTCATCATGGAGCCTTCTCAGAGACCCCAGCACCATCAGTCCCTTTACCAACACATCTTGGGAATGGGCATTCGACCTGCTTCCTCCCCGAGATGGCATTCAGACCATACTCTTTCTCATTCACAGGTTCATTCTAAGGAGTGGCACCAAAATGCTTGATCATGTGCTCCTCTCATCTACCACTCTAGTTCCCATCCCAAAGAGGTTACCTCAACTTACTTTGCCCTGTTTCGGTGAATTCATACCAGCTCCACAGAGACACTGTTTCCTCTGCCAAGACTACTTCGACTTCATGGTATGCTCTGAGATCTTGCCAAGTGTCAGTATCAAGTCTTGGGAACCGAGATTTCCCCTTCAGGAAAGAGAAGGAAGCCCACGGGTGTGTGGCCTTGTCATTATCCATGACTCTTCAGCGTTCAGGGCAGCATTTCTGTCACATCTGCAATTTCTTCCAGCTCGCTTGGAAGTAATTCATGTGGGTTTGAACTCGTTTAAAGCTGCTTTGCACTATCACTTGACCTATCTAAGACTTCAATTCCCTCTTAATCATGTTTGTTCTACCCTTTGCAGTTTTAAGGTCATTCTGCTTAAAGAAGACAGAAGCAAAACCAACTGCTTTCTCCATCATCTGTTTATATCATCCTCTGGCTCCAAGCCCTGGCCTAGCATTTCAGCCCTTGTTTTAGCTTTTTGCCTCAGAGGTAGCTTCCATTTTGGTGGTGGTGGTGGCGGTGGTAGTTGGTTGGTTTGGGTCAGGAACCGCTTCTGCAAGCTGCATCTCATCCTGAGCTTGACTTACTCTGATATGGTTTTTGTACATTTATACTTCTCTTATGCTTTCCTAGTTGTTTGGCAATTGTCCTTTTATGCAAAGCTAGATATCTGAGCTCATGCAGGACCCCTCTGTGGGGTCATTTTGCTTGCAAGTCTCCCCCTAGCTATACCTGAACTTTTGCTTCCTCATCAAGTTTCTGTATCTGAGATACTCTGTGATCTTTTTTTGTTAAAATGCTAGTTTCTTTATTGATTCTCTGTACCCTGCATGTCACTAGATCTGCACATGAGATCATAGTTACTGTCCATGTCACACCTCCTCATTTCTCCCTCCTTAGAACAGCTGTATACTTCCACTCTTCTTCCTTCAGGGTCAAGACCCTTATTCTCTACAGTTAACGATTGGTAGTCTGGTACTTTGCTCTTTATCCCCAAGTTTTTAAAGCCTCCTTGGTCAGATGAACAATTCTCTTGCAAAACACGTTCTTCCTCACCCTCCGAGCGTCTTCAGCTGATGAGTAAGTGGTGAGCAGGTGGGATGCTCAGAGCATGCACAATGGGTCAGTTGTCCACGTGCACAACCCTTGTAAAATCCCCTCACCCCTCCAAAGACCTCAGGTTCATTGTCTGTAACATGCGCAACTACCTACTTCCTACTTCTTGTCATCTTGTGACAATTAAATCAGGAGAAATCTATGGCCATCTATACAAATGTTCCCACGAGTCCATCTGTCTTTCTCTGCCATTCACCCCAGACCTGTCAGTTCTTGTTTCATCCTACTTCATGGATTTCTAAACTGTACTCTTCTCTCTGACACTGTATCTACACAGCTAGAATTTCATGCAGGTCTGAGCTTCTAGGCCTGCTTTGTTCCTGTTATACTGAGGAAGGAGACAGGCAGGAATAAAGGGCTGCCCCAGGGCCTGGATTTTTTCTTGGGGTTCCAAATTCTGATGTCAGCTTCTCTTGCAGGAAGTCCCAGTGACCCTCCTCATCGGAGAAAAGGGAAAGCCGGTCTTTCACAGATGAACGTCATCTAGGGACACGGGGTTCTTCAGAGAGGAGGCACCTGACCTGGTGCCAAAAGTCTCAGGGAATATTCTCCACTAAGACCCTTAAAAAATACTATAATGATGTAGGGAAATTCCAAAGGCAAACACGTCACCCGCAGAGCTGTCTAGGAGGATACAGGGTTTGCTCATGGCCATCGTGGAAGAGAGAGAGGCCAACCTTCCACCCTTTGTGTTTTTGTACTATTTGAAATCTGTTTCAGGGCAAGCACATGGAGATCAGGGTTCTGCAACTACTGGCTGTGACCCTTGGCGGGGAGGTCCCTCTCAGCCTAATGCAGTGGTGGCTGGGATCAGGGTGGCCGTTTATAAACTCTCCTGTGAGAACTGAGCTGATATTTCTGCAAAACCACTCACTGAATACTTAGGTACTGTGCTTAGGGCCTGACCTCAGTCAGCTTTCATGACAACTGTGAGAAGACAGTGGCGGCACTCCAGGTTTACAGATGAAGAAGCCTCTGCTTGGGGAGGTTAAGTAACAGCGTGCGGCAAGACACAGGTTTGAACAGACACCTCTCCACGTCCAGAACTGATTGTGTTAGCCACTTCTCCATGCTATGCTGCCTCCTCCCCAGCCTGAATCCTTACCCCCTATACACACATATACATACACACACGCGCACACACACACGCGCGCACACGTACCATCGCCAACACTATCATCAGCCCTCCATCTCAAAGTGATGTTTGAGAGTGATTGAAGGTGACCAGGGAATGGCTTAAGCACCGTAGACACTCGGAGACACTCGTCTACTCATCTACAGGTGGAGAAACAGCTGCCCCCAGCCCAACTAATGTCTCTGGAGGGTGAGAAGAGTTTGGTGAAGATGTCTAACCACAGGGCTGTCTTTCAAGAGACTGGTTTCCACACCGCCCTGCTGCTCAGTAGAGGATGCTGCTGGTGTCGAAGTCCTGCCCTGGTGTGGCGCCTTCTCAAGCTTCTTACCCTGTTTGGCTGCTTCCCAAACACATGCTCTGTGATTTTTCAGAGGCCACCTCCTCTGAGCCAGCATTCCATCGGTTGTAAAACAAGAAGTGTCATCCACGTGACCACTAAGAACCTTCCAGAGCTCCCCAGCTCCTCTTTTCTAAATTTGAGCCTTCATCCTGAGGAATGACGTCGGCTACCTGAGCATCCAGGTCCTTTGGTTTTCTCTTCAGGAGCCGCCTTGGGGGGCATCTGTCCAGGTCACAACCCCTCTCTGAGAAGCCAGTCCGAGGCACAGTGTCTCTCTCTGTGGGCAAGGACCAAGGCATGGACTACTTTAGTATCAAGGAGACAGGACATCAGAGTAGTTGGGGGAGAGGCCTCTGGAGTCAGAAAAACCTGCATGCAAGTCCCAGTGCTTCCTCTTCCTAGCTGAGTGACCTCGAATAATTATTCAAACTCTCTGAGCTTTAGCTTCCTCATCAGTAAATTGGGCAAAACATCCCTATTCCACAGAACTGTGAAAATTAAATGAGAATATGCATGTAATTAATTAACTGACATGCTTAGAGCCTGGCATGTGCATACACATATACACACGGACACTCAATGAGCTGAGCTATTCTTCCTCAGGTTCCTTGCTAAGAGGGGAGCAGAGTCGGTGGGTAATTCTGCTTCTTTGGTCCATTCTTGTGCTTCAGGCTCTAGGTCCACCAGAGAACGTGTGGTTGAATGCCCCTCCTCTAACAATGCTACTCCAGTGAGGTCTGGCCAACACTGATGGGTCCAGAATGGAAGGTGGAGGTGGCAGGAAGGAAAGACTGAAGCTCTCGTTAGTCACAGACACCTCTTGGTCGAAGGACAAACACAGAGAAATCCTAAAATGGCCATCCTCTCACACCCTGCCCCAAAAGCAGAAATGGTCAGTTCAGCAAGTTGACCAAGAGGAGGCCCAACAGGCACACCATTACACAAGTGAAATAGTGAGCGATCTCAGCATGTCCACCTTTTCCATTACTGGAGGCCTCGGGGTCTCAGCTAGGGCAACATTTCCCGGCACTGTGGTCATTATACAGGCTGTGCGGATAAAAAGGGTGCAATGGGTTTGTATCGACTGAAAGGCCAGTTCAGTGAAAGTCCATGTACTGTCCTCCGCTCATGCACAGTCCACATCAGGAGCTGCCGTTCTGTTATTTTCCTCTAGTTTATGAGACAAGCCTTGGCCTTAAATTGTCAGAGTGAGGAATGGCTCTGCATAGAAAATATTGTTTGAATCCAGGTCCTGAAATGTGGCAGTCTGCGAATAATGAGTTGATTTGCTCTAGAGAATACACTGAAATTTGCCCAGGATGAAAGCCCAGACTCCACCAGCTACATGGAGTTCAAACACCTTCCCTCTTCCCAGTTGTAAATGATTGTAACAAAATGCCATGAAACACCACAAACCGGGTGTTTCTTTGTCACATGTGGTGGTCCCAATCATCTCTGACTGTCACCTTCAAAGTCCTTCCCATTCCCAGAAGAGTAGCCCATGTTCCCCACTGACTGGCTCTATGGTCCTGTCCCACATGATCTAAGAAGGCTGACAGTCTGCCTTCATGTTGCCCCATTCCTTCCTTCCCTTAGTTCAAACTGGCAGTGTCTTTGCTGGCATAATTCCAGCTCTATTCCTGGCTTCTGCCGAAATGGCTGATTAAGTCTGTGAGTCACACCCATGATTTGTTATCAAATGGTTGTTGAGCCACACTGTTCTCTTCACAAACTTTCTCAGCTTCAGCAAGATGGAAAGGCTGAGAATTTTCCAAATCTCCAAGTGCCAGCTCCCTTTTGTGGAAAGGTTCCTTCTTTAATTCACCTCTTTCCTCTCCCTTTCACTCTAGGCATTCAGGAGGAACAAAGCTTCTTCTTGAGCACTTTGCAAAGTAATCTCAGCTAAATATCCAGTTCCATTGCTCCCCAGTTCTACCTTCCACAAAACACTAGAACATCATTCAGCCAAGTTCTTTGCCACGTCATAACAAGGATTGCTTTCCCTCCAATTTCCAACATGTTCCTCTTTTCTGAGAGCTCAACTAGAATCACCTTTAACATTTCTACAGTACACCTCTATGGCGCCTGGGAGGCTCAGGAGTCAAGTGTCTGACTTTGGCTCAGGTCCTGAACTCAGGGTCCTGGGATCAAGCCCCGCAACAAGCCTCACATCAGGCTCCACGCTGAGTGCGGAATTGGCTTCTCCCTCTCCCTGCCCGCCCCTGCTCATTCGTATTCTTTCTCTCAAATAAATAAATAAAATATTTTTTTTAATGTCTATAGCAGGGGTGCCTGGGTGGCTCAGTGGGTTAAAGCCTCTGCCTTCAGCTCAGGTCATGATCTCAGGGTCCTGGGATCAAGCCCCGAATCGGGCTCTCTGCTCAGCAGGTAGCTTGCTTCCTCCTCTCTCTCTGCCTACTTGTGATCTCTGTCTCTCAAATAAATAAATAAAATCTATTTTTAAAAATAATAAAAATGCCCATAGCATGCCTCAGAACTCTTCCAGCCTCTGCATGATACCCCATTCCAAATCTGCTTCCATAGGTTTAGGTGTTTGTTACAAGAGCACCTGTCTGTTTGGTACCAAAGTCTGTACTAGTCAGCTAGGGTTGCTATAACAAAACACCACAAATCAGGTGGTTTAAATAGCAGACATTTACTTCTCATAGTTCTGGATACTGGGGGTCCAAGATCAAGATGCTGGCCATATCAGTTCCTGGTAAAAGCCCTCTTCCTGGCTTGTAGATGACCACTTTCTTGCTGCATCCTCACATGGTAGAATAATATCTCCTTCTTTCTTCCTCTTCTTATAAAGCTATTAATCCCATCATGAGGGCTCCATCCTTAGGACCTTGTCTGATCTTAACTACCTCCCACAGGCCCCATCTCCCAATACCATCACGTTGGGGGTTAGGGCTTCTGCATAGGAAATTTAGGGATTGGGGCAACAATTTAGCCCATGGAAATAATTTAACAGCTATTTTTTAATAAATCTTCACCTGGTCCTAGGACCCTCTCCCCTATACTATTTGACACCCATGAGTATTCTTTTTTTTTTTTAAAGATTTTATTTATTTATTTGACAGAGAGAAATCACAAGTAGTCGGAGAGGCAGGCAGAGAGAGAGAGAGAGAGGGTAGCAGGCTCCCTGCTGAGCAGAGAGCCCGATGCGGGACTCGATCCCAGGACCCTGAGATCATGACCTGAGCCAAAGGCAGCGGCTTAACCCACTGAGCCACCCAGGCACCCGACACCCATGAGTATTCTTAAAGAAAAGCAAGAATAGCTGTGCCTCCGACTCTCCCCCATCCGTCTTTCTCTAATTCCTAAATATTTAGTCAGATGATACCCGCTAACATTTGTTGAGGACTTACCATGTGCCAGGCACTGCTTTAAGGAACTTACAGGTATCACTGATCCTCATAACAACCCTGAGATACACATTATTAATAACCACATTTGACTTGAGGAAACTGAAGCACGGAAACTTAAGTATCTTGAGCTGTCTAACTTCAGATTCTGGACCCTTAACCACATGTGGAATATCTCTGGGTCTGTTAGATGCTGCCACACTTCTGTGCGCTTGTCCGTGTTGTTCTGTCTGAACTTCTCTCCTTGCTCCGGTTGCCCATTTAGTAAGCGACTCCTGCTCCAGGGTGAGTGTAGCTCACGTGTCTGTTCCTCCCCAACCAGAAGAGACGAAAGATCCACAGCCACAGGCCCACGTAACCTTCATCTCTGCAACCCAAAACCAAGCACCTGGGATTTAGCATCTTACTGCCATTTTTTAAATTGCTGAAATTAAATTTAAAGAGGAATATGTAGTAATAACTGTTTGAATTCAGCAAAGGTAGACGATTTGAGTTCAAGATTTGACCGTCGTAATGAAACAGCAGGCATCTAACATTTCGGCGAATTTGCCAAGGATGAAATAGGATCCGGGGTCCTATCAATTCCTGGGAAATATCTGTTCCTCCCTTTTGCCACCAACTTCCTCGGCTCTTTTTTTTTTTTTTTTTTTTTAAGATTTTATCCATTTATTTGACAGAGAGATCACAGGTAGGCAGAGAGGCAGGCTCCCTGCTGAGCAGAGAGCCCTATGTGGGGCTCAATCCCAGGACCCCAAGATCATGACCCGAACCAAAGGCAGAGGCCCAACCCACTGAGCCACCCAGGCACCCCCTTCCTCAGCTCCTGACTGAAGAATTGCAACGTGCTCCTCCTGGGCCTCTGGCCTCTTGTCTTAGCCATTCCAGTTCATCCCCCTCAGCACCACCAGAATGATTTGCATCAGCAGATCCAATCATGTCATTTCCTACCATCCCTTCAATGTCCCCTCCTTGCCTTCCACTTCCACACACCCACAGGTAACCATAACAATCTGCTGTGGG
Source organism: Mustela nigripes (assembly GCF_022355385.1). NCBI lineage: Eukaryota > Metazoa > Chordata > Mammalia > Carnivora > Mustelidae > Mustela > Mustela nigripes. The sequence goes on from NC_081566.1 coordinate 58,233,939, forward strand.
TAGGTGTGGTCCACTCATGCAGCTACAGAGATGTGTTTTGAAATATTTAAATTATATCACATTTCAACACTGGAATGCAGGGTTGAGGGAAGATGCTGAGGTCATCTTATGGGCTCAGAGTGGAGAAATTTTTAAACTCATTGGTTTTCCATGCTGATCAAGTCCTATTCAGCTGGAAGCAAACAAATCAATTGCATCATTTTTTACTTAATTAGCCTTGAAGCTGCTGGCCTGGGCATTCTCCCTGCCAAGACAGCACAGGCCATGCCTGCTTCATTCCCCTCCTCATTAGTCAGCAGAAGGTGTCACCCCTCTACAGTTAGCTCCCAGCCCTGCAGCCATATTCCCATGGCTCCTATAGCTCTTTGCTCGTGTCTATAACAGGAAGGTTCTCTCAGTCTGCTTCCTGGACTCGCTGTCTGTCTCTCCACCAGGGTCTGAATTCTGAAGGGGCAAGGGCAATGTTCACTCATGATATATCCCCAGGACCTGGCAGAGAGCTGGAGCCCAATTAATTTTCAACAAAGGATTTCGCATCCTGAAGTCAAATTCCCAAGAGGCATGCTTAAGAATTAAATTTAGATTTCTCATTCCACTAGAAGAACTTGATAAGGGTCTTGCTGGTCAACAGTGCAGGTACTCTCTCAAGCTTTTCTCTTTCAGTAGGTACACATACTCTCTCTGTGTCTAGCTTCCCAAAGTTATAGCCACACCCTGGCATCTGACTGGTATGTCCTCCTCAGTCCATGTAGATAAACCCCTTGGGTTGTTAAAAAAAAAAAAATTAGTAACCAGTCCAAGATCTTTCTGGTCTTAGGAATGGTCAGAGAGTTAGAGGACAATTATGATAGGTATCATGCAGGATAGGACTACTCTTTTTATGGTCAGAGGTTTTTGGATGTTCCAAGAAGAATGCAACTCAGAGCTCCTCCTTGATCCTAGTCTGCACATGAACCAATGGTTGCCAACAATAAGTCTATTTGCACTCCCAATCTAAAGCCAAGCCTCCAAACAGTGGATCCTATTCCCTGTCACTTATGGAAGGACATCACTCTAGCAATTTTCCTTATTCTCTCCTATATCATTATATTTTTCTCTTTACTGGATCATTCCCATCATTATACAAAAGCACTGTACTGGCTCCTATATTTAAAAAAGAAAATCCTCCCTCCACCCCATGTCTCCTCCTAGTTTTACTGTCATCACAAAGCAAGACTTGAAAGAGTTGTCTATATTCATGGTCTCTACTTCCTGCCATCCTCTTACTTTCAACCCATTCTGATTGAGTCAATACCCAACATTACACCAAAACTGTACTAATCAAAATCACTGAAGACCTCCATATTGTCCAAAGCAATGCCACTTCTCAGTCTTAGCTAACAAGACCCACCAGCAGCACTCAGTACAGTTGATTACTCGCTCCTTTCTGAAATTTTTCTCACTTCACTTTTGGGATCCTTGGCTTTCCTCCTCCGTCACTAGTCACTTCCTAGCGACCTCTCAGCCTCATTTGCTACTCCTCCTCACCTCCCTCCTTGTGCATGTTGCACAGCCTCAAGGATCAGTCCTAAGACCCTTTGTCTGCCTTATCTACATGCATCCCCTTAATGATCCCATTCTGTCCCATGGTTTTAAGTACCATGTAGTACTGATTAATGTATCTCTTACTCTATATCTTCCTTAAGCTTCAGACCCGTCTAACCAGCTGACTACTACCCATCTCCCCTTGAATATCCAAATAGAGCATCCCAAACCTCATATGACTACTGGTAACTGACTTAAGCCTATTTAGTCACATACAACACTCTGTTTCTCTTTGGAAAAAAAATTACACATCAGCATGAAATGATAGGAAATTCAACAAATAGTGATAAAAAACAACTAGTTTTTCATGTTAGGTGAGCCTGGTGGTATTAAGGAGGACATGTATTGCATGGATCCCTGGGTGTGCTGCATAAGCAATGAATCTTGGAACACTGAAAAAATTAAATTTAATTTTTTAAAAAAAGAAGAAATCAAATTAGAATCACTGTAGGAGAAAATAAACATGATGTCTTTATGATATGCTAAAAAAATTTCTTAAACAACACATAAAATCATGGATCATAAAAGCAAAAAAAAAAAAATCTAGCTAAAATATAACTTAGAATATCTATACAACAAACGTTACCCACCAGCAGGAGGCTGGGGTGGACAGTAACGATTGAAAGCATAAGTTATAGCAGGCGATGAAGGAAGGCCTTTCAGAATGTTGATGTTAAGAACTACGTGAAGAGCAGGAAAGAGACTGTGGTAAGCAAAAGAAGACCATGCACACCATACGGGCAAGAAGAGCTTGGTAGTTAGGAAGTAAAAAAGACCAGTGTAACTAGAGATAGAGACAGGGGAGAAGAGTCATGAATAGTAAAGGTGAAGAGACAACAAGGAGAATTCCCTGGGGCCTTGTGAGCCACCGTGAGAAGCAGGGACTGACTCGAGGGGTAACAGGAAGCTGCTGAAAGGCAGGGAGCAAGGAGCCCCATGAGCTGATCATGTCCAACAAGTACGCACCGTGTATGTTGTGACTGAAACCTGGCTGACAAGGAGCTCTGAAGACCTTCCCATTCCCACAACCAAACCAAAACATGAGGACACATTCTCGTCATCAGAGATCTCACAGCAGAAAGAGAATGTCTCCACAAATAATGCCTCCCCCCAGAGACATACATATGAACGTGAGCTTAGTGTGGGGTGTCTGAAAATTCAGGTCACAGAGGTGGGAGGCCAGGTCTTAAGAGGTTAAGGATTCAGAGTGGGAGGACTTTGGTGGGTAGTAAGGAGCTGACCTAGACTGTTAGGAATCCAGAATATGAAAGTTTAACTGACTTCTGTTAAGATTATTGAGGGTATTTTGATATTTAGGCAAATAAATTTAAGTGAGAAAGCTGAGCTCAGGACCCTTTCTCTGAACCAAATCTTCTAGGTATGCTCATATGGTCCTGTTTCCAGGCAATCCCTCTTCACTAAGCAAAGCAAAACCAAACCATCTCTGCAGTAAGTTTCTCATGTTGGGCTTACAGATGTCCTACAAACTAAGGTCAAGCAATGAGCTCACATTTTAATTTTTATTCTTTTAAGATCTTTTATTTATTTGCCAGAGAGAGAGCTACACAAGCAGGGGGAGCAGCAGGCAGTGGGAGAGGGAGAAGCAAGCTCAGTGCTGAGCAAGGAGCCTGATGGGGGCTTGATCCGAAGACCCTAGGATAATGATCTGAGCTGAAGGCAGATGCTTAACTGACTGAACCACCCAGGCACCCCATGCTCACATTTTTAAAAGTATTAAGTACAGGAGAGGCCACTATGAGTGAGAATCAGTACTGAAAAAAAGAATTATTAGATTTAGATACCCAGAACCCCAAAGATACGAGAAAGTATTTTTGAGCTATATTTTTATGTTATGTTAAAGAAATAAAAGATATAAAGATGAACATTCAATAAGAAATTATTAGGGAGCACCTAGGTGACTCAGTTGGTTAAGCAGCTGCCTTCAGCTCAGATTCCAGGGTCCTGGAATCAAGCCCTGCATTGGGCTCCCTGCTCAGCAGGGGGCCTGCTTCTCCATCTCCCTCTGCCTGGTGCTCTGCCTACTTGTGCTATCTCTCTAGTAAATAAATAAAATCTTGAAAGAAAGAAAGGGAGAGAGAGAGAAAGAAAGAAAAAAACTATCAGGAAAGAAGAAACAACTTTAGGAGAAAAAACAAAGGGAACCATTTAAAAAAATTTTTTTTTAATTACATAAAGGGGTATGTGGGTGGCTCAGTAAGTTAAGCATCTGACTCTGGATTTCAGCTCAGGTCATGGTCTCAAGGTTGTGGGATCAAGCCCTGTGTCGGGCTCCATGCTCAGCACAGCATCTGCTTGTACCTATCCCTCTGCTCCTCCCTGAGCTTGCACTCTCTCTAAAATAAATAAAGAAGACCTTTTTTAAAAAATAAGAAAAAATATGGGGCGCCTGGGTGGCTCAGTGGGTTAATCCTCTGCCTTCAGCTCAGGTCATGATCTCAGGGTCCTGGGATTGAGCCCCACATTGGGCTCTCTGCTCGGCAGGGGGCCTGCTTCCTCCTCTCTGCCTCCTCTTTGCCTGTGTCTCTGCCTACTTGTGATCTCTGTCTGTCAAATAAATAAATAAATTCTTTAAAAAAAAATAAGAAAAAATAAGAAACTATTAGGAAAGAAGAAACAACTTTAAGCGGGGGGGGGGGGGACAAATGGAACCACTTAAAAATTTTAAAAATACATAAGGAAGATGCGGTCCATATACACTATGGAGTATTATGCCTCCATCAGAAAGGATGAATACCCAACTTTTGTATCAACATGGCTGGGACTGGAAGAGATTATGTTGAGCGAAATAAGTCAAGCAGAGAGAGTCAATTATCATATGGTTTCACTTATTTGTGGAGCATAACAAATAGCATGGAGGACAAGGGGTGTTAGAGAGGAGAAGGGAGTTGGGGTAAAATGGAAGGGGAGGTGAATAATGAGAGACTATGGACTCTGAAAAACAATCTGAGGGTTTTGAAGGGGTAGGGGGTGGGAGGTTGGGGGAGCCAGGCGGTGGGTATTATGGAGGGCACGGATTACATGGAGCACTGGGTGTGTTTCATAAACAATGAATTCTGTTACGCTGAAAAGAAATTAATTTTTTCTAAAAAGGTCAAATAAATAAATAAATAAATAAAATCTTTAGGAAAAAAAAGAAAAACTACATAAAGGGGCATCTGTGTGGCTCAGTCAGTTGGGCGTCTGCCTTCAGCTCAGGTCATGGTCCCAGCATCCTGGGGTTGAGCCCTGTCCTGGGCTGAACAGGGAGCCTGTTCCTCCCTCTCCCCCTGCCACTCCCTCTGTTTGTGCTCTCTCTCTGTTTGCCAAATAAATAAAATCTCTTTTAAAAATACATAAAATCAAAATCTCAGAAGACTGGTGAAAACAGCAGTTTAGATGCAATTTGGGAGAGAATTAGTGAAGAGGAAGATATCCAGAGGAATGCCAGAATATGGAAAAGATAAATGAAGAGGAAGAAAATATGAAAGAGGATCTTAGAGGCATTGAGAATAGAATGAGAAGGTCTAACTTGTGTGCAACTGGAATTCCTGGAGGAGAGAATGAAGGAAGGCAATATTTAAATTGATGATACCTCTACAAATTTGAGCTAATGACAAGTATTGATCCCAAAATTCAGGAAGTAAAACATCTGAAATATGATAAATAAAAGGAAATCCACACCTAGCATAGCAGTAAAACTGCATAACACAAAAGGCAAAGACAAGATCTTGAAAGCAGCCTGGCAATGAGCTTACTTACAAGGAAGTAGTCAACTGACTTCTCCATGGCAACAACAGAAATGAGAAACAGTGGAGTTACAACTTAAAGAAGTTAAGAAGAAATAGCAGACAATTTAAAGTATGTACCCAGGGGCACATGGGTGGCTTAGTCAATCAAGTGTCCAACTCTTGATTTTGGCTCAAGTCATGATCTCAGGGTCATGAGATCTAACCTCATGTAAGGTATGGAGCCAGCTTAAGATTTTCTCTCTCCCTCTGCCCCTCACTGCCCCCCCCTCACACTCTTTATCTCTAAAAAAAAAAAAAATACACCCAGAAAAATTATCTTTAAAGAAAGAGAATAAAAGAATAACATTTACAGAGAAACAAAAATTGGGAGAGTTTACTACTAAAAAACTAAAGAACATTCTTCAAAAAAAAAAAGAGAGAGAAAGAAAGAAAATAAAAGAAGGAAGAGTTAGATGCAAAAAAGAATGGAGAGCAAAGAAAACAGTAGACATAGACAAATTAAAACAAATACTGTCTAAGTAAAAACAATGATTCTAATTTGTAAGATTAAAAAGGTTAGAACTTTAAAAAAATGAAAAATAATAATATATAAGTTGATGGGCAAAGGTTAGAAATCCTTCCAGTATTTGGCAACTGGGGTCAAGATGCTATTCAATTTGTTTTAATGATGCAAGAGGGGCAAGATTGGAAGAGGGGAGACGTGGGAAGAGATCGTTGCAGAGGTCCAGAAGAGAAATAAGGGTTTTCTGGACTAAGACATGACACTGAAGATGAAAGGAAACAGTTTCAAGATATATTTTTTTTTAAAAGGAGAGGGAGAATCCAAGGATAACTTGTAGGTTTTGCACTGAGTCACTACGTGGATGGTGACACTGAGTGAGATGGAGAACCTGGGGTCAGCAGGGTAGGTGAGGGAGAGGAAGTCAAGTGTCCCCCTCAAACATGATTAAAGAAATCTGTGACATGGGGTCACCTGGGTGGCTCAGTGGGTTGGGCATCTCCTTTGGCTCAGGTCATGGTCTCAGGGTCCTGGGATCGAGCCCTGCATTGGGCTCTCTGCTCAGCAAGGAGTCTGCTTCCCACCCCCCACCTGCCGCTCTCTGCCTGGCTCTCTGCCTGCTTGTGATCTCTCTCTCTGTGTCAAATGAATAAATAAAATCTTCTTTAAAAAAAAAAAAAGAAATCTGTGAGATGATCGAGAAAGTGGGTAATGGGCAATTCTGTAGTTTTAAGCAGAATTCTGAGCTGGGGAGGCCAATTGGTCATCGTCAGCATAGAGATGTCTTTTTATTTTTATTTTTACTTTTTTTGAGAGGGTGAAAGAGTGCATAAGCAGGGGAGGGGGCAGAAGGAGAGGGGGAGAGAGAGGATCTAAAGCAGGCTCCATGCTCATTGTGGAGCCCAACATGAGGCCCAGTCTCACAACCATGAGATCATGACCTGAGCAGAAATCAAGAGTCAGACACTTAACCAACTGAGCCTCCCAGGTGCCCCAAGATGTCTTTTTAAATATATGGAACTGGACAAAATTATTTAGAGAAAGAATTTAGAGAGAGATTGGGAAATGACCCAAGGCAAGTCCTAAAGTTCACTGGCATCTAGAGGTCAGGTAGAGCAGAAAGAGCCAGAAAATAGGCAGGTGGGGGACAAGTATGGGAAGAGGAAACGGGAAGAGAGTGGATGACAGCACCTGTTTTCTCAATACGGCATGTGGCTCCATGATCACCTGGGTGAGGAGGAAGAAGCTACAAGTAGTTGGGGGGAAGGTTCCCTTCTATATCTCAGCCCTCCATTTACCCTCTTTGTGGTGGTTATAACAATCTCCAAGAATTTTGTTTATTTTGGCATTTACTCCCTTATCATCTGCCTCCTCTACTAAAACAGAAGCTCCCAGAAGGGCAGGAACCATTTCTGGTTTTGTCCAGTCAGGCCCAATGCCTAGGAGAGTGCCCAGCACACAGTACATGCTGGAATATTAGCTGAGAGCGGAGTGAATAAACGTATTTGTGTATCCATGCTCAGTGATTGCTGGAGAATAAAACACTGCCTCATGGGGGCTGTCGTTCTGCTGAGCCCTTAACCACAGCAGCTTTGCTACCAGGCGGAACAGCTGGGATCCTGCTCAGGCTGCCAAGAAGCAGACAGTGACATGGGCACCACAAGCAGGACAACTGCCTTGACTGAAACCAAATTACCCTCCCCGGGAGCCAGAGAGGGGATTCATACCCCTGTCTCCACCTGACCCTGCCCGGCAGCCTCTGCCTGCCCAGGGTGGGAAGGAAGAGAAGCCACTAATTGCATCAGGGCTCTTTAATCCAGTCACAATCTAATCAGGCTTGGGATGTCAGCAACAATGCAGCTTTCAAAAGACACTTTGATCTCCTGAGCTGTCCCTGCCAGAGCTGCCCACATCAATCTCTCCAGAGCCAGAAGCTAGCAGACTCATGTACCCATTAGACCAGGGACTGGCAAGGAGGCCAGCATTCCAGACACACCAGACCAGATGGGAACAGTCCCCAGATGATGAAATTGGGTATAGGCTCCTTCGGGAAGCGCCTGATGAGAGGAGCAAGCAGCTCTCTTCTGCCTCCAGGAAATAACTATTTTGCTTGATTTCTAACTATTAACATGGCCATATACACTAGAAATGACAAAATGTTTCCCAATAAAAAGGCAGGACAACTCCAAGGAGAGTGTCTTCCTTTCTTTAAACAGGACAAGTACAGTGACTCACCTCCCCAGGCTTCAATTTACCCTCTCTCTAATCTATCCTTCAAAAAAATAAATTAACTGGTCTACCTAACAAATCCCATTTGAGCATCTGTGGACCATTGAGGGACAAGATGAATAAGACCCGTAAACCAACATGGAGCAGACCATTCAGTGTAATATGGGCAACAATGGGCATGTGAACTTTGGACACCCAGGAAGTTCAGACGGCCAGGTCACCTCCCTGTCCAAAAGATTACAAGCACACCCCATGTCCTCCCTAACTGTAACAATCAAGATTCTCTTCACCAAGGGGCACCTGAGTGGCTCAGTCTTGCATCTGCCTTCAGCTCAGGTCATGATCTTGGGGTCCTGGGATTGAGCCCTGCATTGAGCTCTCTATTCAGCAGGGAGCCTGCTTCTCCCTTTCCCACTCCTGCTGCTTGTATTCTCTCTCTCACCGTCTGTCTGTCTCTCTCTTTCTCTCTCTCTCTCTCTTTCTCTGTCAGATAAACAAGATTCTCTTCACCAATATCCCTGCTCTCTTCTTTCCATGTCCACAGTGACATTGTTCCTCTCTGCCTTCCCCATGACCATATGATTCCTCGGATCAATAAAATGTGAGTGGAAGTAACATGTTACTTTTGAGTGGAAGCCTTTAAGCAATGATGTATAAATTTCCATGTTCCCATGTACAATGACAAGGCTAAATGGTGGGAGCTCTACCACCATCATGAGCCAGAGTGAGGAGGACAGGGAGCAGGTTCCCTGCTGACTTGAGATCATGTGTAGTATGAGTTAAAATGAAGCCTTGTTGATTCAAAGTCTCCGCAATTTTAGTCTGTTTATCCCTGCAGCAGAGTGCAGTCCATCCAAACTCCTTAGGCTGGCATCGAAGGCCTCCCTGTGTGTCAGAGCACCTACCCTTCCAGGCTTTTCTTTCACAATATTTACATGAATTCTACACTCCAGTCAAACTGGTCTATTTATGACTCTCCAAACCTATCCAGCAGCATCTGACAAGCAGGCCATTTCTCATACTCATCACCTTGCCTGAAATGCCATCTCCCCATCTCAATCCTACCAGCTTATAAAATTCAAATAGCAACTCCTTCTTCGAGAGGCCCTCCTGGATGAGCAGAGTTAGAAATGAGTCCTCCTGTGGATTCCTGTAACCCCTTCAGTGTCCCGTTCATGGGTATTTATTTTATGGAGTTTTCTAGAATCTTTGGTCATTTGTTGACTGTTTTCCTGCTAGCCTGTGAACTCCTTGAGAACAGGGTTTTGGATCTCATTGATCTTTTGGACCCACACTCTGTGTAACCCCTACTTTGAGTGCCTTCCCCATCACCTGCACAGGCTCTCTGTGTGTATGTATAGAAAACATGCTGAGCTCTCTCAGTCCCATTATAAATCTAAGCCACTACTAAACTCAACCTTACAGTCTTTATCTCAAAGTTCTATTGTCTGGTCCACTGTCTTAACCTTCACTTTTGCCTCCATCCTCAACACTAGGTGTTGCTTTCTCTCAAAGAGACCATTTCTCATCAAGACGCCAAGCATTATCATTTAATGATTAGGACTCCTTGCTGGGTAGAGGTATGGACACAGAGCAGTGAGAGAGCCTCCCTCACTGGCTGAGGGACTCCCTCTGCACCCAGCCTCACAGACTCTGCCTTGGCAACACCATAGACTACCGCACCCCATGGACCTCCAGGTTGTTCCAGAATTGCTAAACTGTAAGTGATAAACACTGTAATTCCCACCTGGCAGGGTTCTTGTGAGGAACAGAAAATAGTCTGAGCCATTCCTAGTACACAACAGGTACTCAAGTGACAAGTGACAGCCATTGTTGTTACAAGGTAGGCTCCATCAGGCCACAGGTGGACACACAGGTGCCCTAACCTAGTGGCCATGGTGGGATCTAAGGGATGATCAGTAAGGCCTCTCTGCCTTCTCACCATGCCCCTCCAGCCCTGGCAATCGCTCACGCGCGCTCACATGTGCGCTCGCTCGCGCTCTCTCTCTCTCTCTCTCTCACACACACACACACACACACACACTAGTTGCCCGCACTCCCTGTATAGTATCTGCAATTCCCACACTAGAAATTCTATCCCTATGTTTGGAAACATTATATCTCTCCCAGAAAGGCCAGAAGCAAACCTAGGAAACGGGGCATAGGATTAGGCCCACTATGCCATTGTTGGGATAATGGGGAGGGAGACCCAGAAATATGGAAAGAAAATCATTAGACCTCAAAGAGGACAGCTGACCTTAGAAGTCCTTTCGGTCAACCTCTCATCACGTCTGTGAGGACCCTGAGTCCCAGGGATGTGAAGGAACTTGTCCACAGCCCATTAACAAGAATGTGGATTCCCCGTCCAAGACCTCCTGACCCCATTTTTTTTTTAAGATTTTACTTATCTGACAGGGAGAGAGAGAGCACAAGCAGGGGGAGCAGCAGCAGAGGGAAAGGGAGAAGTAGACTCTGCACTGAACCCAGGGTCCTGGGATTATGACCTAAGCCAAAGGCAGATACTTAACTGTCTGAGCCACCCAGGCGCGCCCTGCTCCCCACCCCCCATTTTGTTGCTCTTCCTATACTATGCACCTCCTGGAGACTGAGATGGAAGACCCCAAAGGCCATTTTGCTGGGGCCCACCTTGCACCACCATCCCGATCTCCTTCCCCTTGCCCCGGTGTCCTCATCCTACAAAAGTTCACACGCCACAGCAATCTCCTTTCCTATCTTATCATCATTGTCAGAAAATTCCAGTAATTCAGAAAGGAAAGAAAGTTGGGAGGGAGTGGGGAGAAATGAAGACGGGGATCACACATGTACAAAGCCCTGGCAGGCCCCCAGGAATATACCGCGGCTCTCACTTTCTGATCTGAGCTATTAGCAGGAATTCCAGAAATTCAGCTGCTAACAGCAGCAGCGGAAGTCTTGTCTGCTCAGCCTCCCACATCTGCTCCCCGGCTCCAGAAGGGGGAGAGGAGCCCAGCCCGGGAGGCCTCTGAGCAGATGGCAGCTCTGCACCCTGCGGATGACTTCACCGGGGTAATTACGACTGATGAGGGTGTTGGGAAGCCTCCTTGCTGAGGATAATTAGTCAGGATAAATAAACCGAGCCCTGCTCAGAAGTCTGGGAGAGCATAAAATATTAATGGTCGTAGCTGCTGGTCATGGAGCACCTACTAAGCACAGGCATTTTACAGACCTTTTTATGGTCAATTCTCCCATGATGTGTAGGTTTTGCAACCCCCATTTTACATGGGAAAAAAAAAATGAAAGCCCAGAAAATACTAAAGCAACATGTCCGAGACCACACAAGCAGTAGGTAGCAGCTTCAAGATTCAAATCTTAGGGACGCCTGGGTGGCTCAGTTGGTTGGGCAGCTGCCTTCGGCTCAGGTCATGGTCCCGGCGTCCTGGGATCGAGTCCCACGTCGGGCTCCTTGCTTGGCGGGGAGCCTGCTTCTCCCTCTGCCTCTGCCTGCTATTCTGTCTGCCTGTGCTCTCTCTCCACCCCCCCCTCTCTGATAAATAAATAAAGTCTTTAAAAAAAAAAAAAAAGATTCAAATCTTAGTCTGACCAAAGGGAGAGCCCGTGGGTTTTCTGGGGACATACACCATGTTGTCATGGTGGTCTAATAATGTCTCTTTAACCAACACAAATCTAGTCTCTATTCTGTGATGGACATTAAGATGACCCTGAGCATCCAAAGACAAGATACCATCCCTCTCCCAGGCACTCACAGTCTAGAGGAAAATAAAAACAAAGACATCAAGAGTAATTGGGAAAAAAAAATAATAATTGTACCAGTAGGTGGGAGATTCCTTCACAGAGGTGTGTAGTCACCTGAATGACTTTTTTTTAGTTTGCTTCTTTTCCAATGTCCTCAAGATCCTAAAGCACCATTAGGGCAATGGATAAATAATAAAATGTTTTTTGAGATAAAGGAAGAAATTCATAATAAATGCAGGGAAGAAAAAAGAGAAAAGGAAATACTATATCTATGTGTGAGCACAGGAATTCCCAAACTAAGCTCAGAAGATATATGAGGGCACTAGTCACAGTCACTCAGGTCCTGGGAAAACTGGCTACAATAACCAAGGGCTCCTGGCCAGCTCAAAAACACTCATGGCATGTAAAACATAACTTGGGTCAGACACCTGTCTCCCTTATTTGACCATAGACCCTACGGCTTAACTCGTGTCTTCCTACCATTAGTCTCAGAAAGTCCTCAGCTCTTCCATTGCAATATTCTTTCCCTGTGAAGAGTACGAAAGGAAGTAGAGCAATTTCATACACTTGTCGGCTCCTAGAAAGATCTGCAAAGGTGGGATGGGCATCTTCCAGGATAGGACAGCAAGCTTCCTTCACTGAACAAGTCCAAGGATTAAATAACCCATAAGGTCCCGTTACACTCTGAGGGTCTTGTGCTATGTAAAGTGATCCCAGTCAAAGGAAAAGATGACAAGAAAACCAGTCAAGGCTTTGCAGTTATTGAAAGATGACAATGGACTGAAAGAGAAAAGGTCAAGAATATAATAGGCCACCTGCACCCGTGAATCTATTGACTGAGTGCCCACCATTTACCAGTCAGCAGTTCCCAGGAGCAGTGACCAGTACAAATCAGAAATATCCACTGTCAAGGCACACACATTTTAGTGGGAGGAGACAGACAATCAGCACATAAACAAACAAAAAAATGCAATAAAGTAATTTCAGACACTACTAAATTCCAAGATGAAAATAAGTAGAAGTTTATAGAGGAACTGAGAAGCTGCCTAGCCAGAAAACTCAGGAATCCATTCTCTAAGAAGGTGACATTTGAGTTGGATTACAACTGATGAGAAAGAGGTAGCTCAGAAGAAATTTGGGGGAAGAATATGGCCCAGGACAGAGGAATATTAGCATGTTTAAAACCAGTGCTGCTGGGGCACCTGGGTGGCTCGGTTGATTAAGCATCTGCCTTCAGCTCAAGTCATGATCTCAGGGTTCCTGTATTAAGCCTCACATCCAGCTCCCAGCTCAGGGGGGAGTCCGATTCTAACCTCTCACTCTGCCTCTCCCCCTGCTTGTGCGCTCACTCTCTCTCTCTCTCTCTCTCTCTCTCTCTCTCTCTCTCCCCCTTTAAAAAACAAAAACAAATACAAAAACAAAACAATGCTGTGGAACTAGGAAACAAAGGGGAATGTGGAGAGAGAGTTAGGTGGGAGTTAAATAATAAGTGGTCTTACAGGTTAAGATAAAGAGTTTTATTTTATTCCCATTACAATGGAATGCTAGAATTGTTTAAGAAGGAGAGCAACATGATGTGACTTATGCTATACAAAGATAATTCTGGCTGTTTTGTGCAGTTTGGACCTCAAGAGTAGAGGCAGGAGGACAAATTAAAATATTACAAAGGGAATTTAGTACATTAAAAATAATCCTCAGTGATAAAGCAAAGCTTATCCCATAAACATAAGGATAGTCCAACATTAACAAATCTATGAGTATATCATATCGCCAGTTATATATGACAAAAGGTGTGAAAAGGGCATTTTATAAAATTTGGATACATTCTAAATAAACATTTTAAAATGTGAGACTAGATGTGTTGTTTCACAATAGGATAATAAGATCCTATTTCCAACTGACATAATTGCAGTATATAAATACTAGAAGCCCTAAACAAAGATGCCCACCATTTTCATTATAGTTCATTATTTTGTTCATAAAGTTCTAGAAAATTCAACAGGCATGAAACAGAAATAAAAAGCATCCATTTGAGAAGAAATTCATCATTATTGATAGAGAGTATATTTATTCTCCTACTGAGAATCTAGCCCTTGACAGAAGCCTGTGTTCCAGGTGCTTTTGATATGCAAACTCTCTGACTCCCACAGCATGTTAGGGGTGACATCTTTCTTCACATAGGTAAAGATAAGTAATCTTCCTCACTATAAAGCAGGGAAACTGAGATTTGAAAATAAGTTTGTGATTACAAGGTTCTTACACCATGTTGTTCTTACACCATGTTGCCAAAACATAAAAAGATAAAGCGAGAAGCTGCCAGCACTTTCTCTTTCCTGTGGTCCCAGAGCTGTGGAAATTTCAGCTCACCTGCTGGATCAAGGTAGGAGCTACAGCCCACCAGCATCACAGAAGTCTTAGCACCAGAGGAAGATGATATAGCTGGCAGTTCCTTCCTTCCCTGCAACCCATGGGACATTCCAACTGGGAAGAGGCCCCAGAACGTCAATTGCTCAGGATAAATAATATTAAGGAATTTCATTCAAGTGTGAGTCTTGGCCCTTCCAAGAAATAGTTAAATTTTAAAGGAAGAACAATTTTTACCCAGATGAATCTATAATTGGTTGAGTTGTGGGAACAATATTTTCATGTGGGTGGGCTTAGGGTGGGGACGGGTCTCAGGGGTCTTTGCAGTTTCTACTGCCTCTTCCAAGTGGCTGCCAAAGTCATTTCCCTTCTTCTACACTAGAAGAGAGTATATAACCTTGCCCCCCATCTTGGATGTGTGCCAACTGTCCCCAGAAGTCACACATTGCTGCATAAGGCGACTTGAAGAAAGAGCCCAAACCCTTAATCTATGACTGCACAACCTGATTGGTCTCTTCAGACCCCACAGAGGCTCAGCCCAACTCTTAGCAATCCAAGGATGCTAAGAGTTGTCCTAAACCAAGGAACTCTGCTGCCTAAAACTCCAAGTTCCAGCCATGACCACAGAATTAACTTTCTCTTTCCATTTCTGATGACATCAGAGTAAAGTATATCTCTTCCCATTTTCAAATCAACACCTCGGTTTAAGGAAGTGAGGCCTAGTGAATGGACCGACAGCTCTACCTTTTCCTTATTTCTCATAAAATGCCAGTGACAGGGGCAACAGGCATTCCACCCACTGCCTCATACCTGCCTGAATCCAAAGTTGGCAAGCCCAAACTGGCCTCTTCCCAGTTGCCAGTCACTTTGAAGATTTTCTATTTCTCTTGGATCTTTTCTTTCCTCCCACCCTGAACAACACAATACCCACCTGCAGGCAGCTGCCTGGCCCTTCTCCCATTTCAGCCCTCCAGCATGTAGCAGGTGTGAAGCTTGGATTTGGTAAAAAGATGGGAGGGACAAATAGAGCATGGGGAGGGAAAGGAAAAAAGAGGAGAAAGGGAAAGGAGGAGCATCTGGAGAAGGGCCAAGAGGGCACCAACAGAAGACTCTGAATCCACAGGGTGGCACGCAGCACCAGCTGTGTCTTAGAAGCACAAGTTGTCTAAGTTTCTCTGTCAGAGCCTAAAGCACCTGTTGCTGCACCATGAGGGCCAAACTGTTGCCAGTTGCCTCGAGTCAAATTCCAACCAAGCAGCTGAGCACTGAGGAATGTGGTACTTTACCCTCCTGGAAATTAAGGAAATCTGCCCTCCAGGAGGGCTCCCGTTTCCTCCTGAACAAACCTTGCCCAGCACCCTGGAAGGAAGGCCCACAGCATCTGAGTAGGCCCTGGCCACTACATCCGGTACCATGGACAGCTCCCTACCACCATGCCTCCCATTCTTACAGATTTTCAACAAAGCTAGGCAGTTTGATTCTCTTGGAGTCCAGTCACATAAACAATAAAGACAGACAGACATTAGACAATAAATTTGGGGCCACCTAATCCACAGGCAGGGTTGGTTATTCTGCAGAAGAAGTCTCTTTAAACATGGCTCCCACGTCCCCCTCGAGCTGCCCCGTTTATCATTTATGACAAGATATTTATTAGCAGCAGAGCAGTAAACGGTGAGTGAACATCTGAAAATAGGGCTATAAAATCCTGTAAGTCACAAGTGTGTGCAGGCAGCCTGCAGCACTGGGACAATCCCTCCCTGACTCTGGAAACCATGGCAGACCTCCGTCTGTACTGGAGTCATTACCCTGCTCAGATGCTGTGTGGTATGACGTGGTTGGCTTTTTCCAGGTGGATTCACTTTGTCTCCTCACTTTTGTCTGCAGAGCTCCTACTCTGCGTCAGATGCTGCACTCAGAGTCAGGACCTGGAAATGGCCTCAGCTTTCCAGGAGCTAATAAACCATAAGCAAGAGGGAGAGAGCCAATACCACAGCTGTATGCTTTGCTCTCAGAGGGACCCTATCCCTGCTTCTTTCTGTCTCCCATTAACCACCAGGCCCTCTTCATCAGCATGGGCAACTGGACCCACTGCTGCAGCTGCTTCTGGTCTCCCATGTTGCTCCAGGCTTGATAGGGCAGTGTCACTCATGTCTTACATGTCATGTCCCATGCCTCATGCATCCCAACCCCCACACTGCAGCACTCACTTAGTCTCCCTGAGCCACTGTGCATACACACTGGCTGGCTCACAGGCTTTTGCTATAGGCAGGCAGGGAGGGAAGGTGTGCCGCTGACTCACACCACAATCACTTATGTCATGGGCTCTGGCTTCCCCAGCAGCTGCCCACAGGGGCAGATAACACAGCCTGAGAGTACAAAGGAATTAAGGCCTCATGGGAGAACTTTGGCTGGTCAGAGCAGGAAGACAGGAAGGAGACAGTGGATCAATTCTTCTCCTTTCTTCCTCCCAACTACTACTAGATTCAGTATTTCTTTTTTTTATCATTATCATCATCATCATTATTATTTAAAATATTTATTTATTTAATAGAGGGGAGGGCAGGGGCAGGTGGGAGAGAGGAAGACAAGCAGACTCCTTGCTAAACGCAGAGCCTTACACAGGGCTCAATCCCGTGAGATCATGATCTGAGCCAAAACCAAGAGTCAGAGGTTCAACTGACTGAGCCATCCCAGTGCCCCAGACTCAGAATTTCTGTACAACCCTTCCAGGGGCCTCCCATTTGATGGATCAATAGTCATGCTTCTTGGTTAAACTCGAGCCAGTTTGGTAACACTCCTCCTCATGTTTGCTCTCCCTTCCTCCTTGCATCATTTTGCTTTCCCTCATCTAACTTCCCTGGAGTTGCGTTCCTGCACCCCGTGAGCATCAGCTCATAAGTACTGCCTCAGGCTCCATTTCCTAGGGAACTTGAGCCAAAATCCTTCTCACTCATAATGACCAAAAATAAATTCCTGACAACCTCCTGGATGCCCTGTTCAACCTGTCTCCACAAAGCCTGCTTCAGACTTTGCCTCAGAGCCAGTTCCCTGCTACAGGGTAGAGAGGAAACCTGGAACTTTCCCAACAGAGTCACAATGGAACATGAAGAAAGTTTACTCTTTAACAGAGTAAAAGGCTTTCTCAGCCGGGTAGGCTCCTCAGGTCCCAAGCTAGGAAAGCTAGCTTATGACTTACACACAAACTGCTACCTTAAGCTCTCGGGGAAGATGATGGTGTCTGTGTGGGGAGACGACAGGGAAGCTATGAGCTTCCCTTCAATTTAGACCACCAGGAGAAGCCACTTCCCAGCTAGCCACTGCTGGAACAGTGCTTGCATCAGGGGGTCCTTATGACACACTGGGCCCTCTGCTGAAGATACAACAATAATATTGTTCCTGACTTATAGAATCTTACATTTCAGTAGAGTGCATTGAACTTCAAAATCAGCCATCCTTTGCATACACTCCCCAAATCTTATCAAACAGATTCAGACCATTGTCTTGTCAAGCTCCTCTTGTGATAAACAGCATGTTCTTGCAGTACAACTGCCCAAGATATAAGGTGAGGAGTTCATCCACGAAATGGCCCACTGACCGAGGTAAGGTAAAAGCCACATTTGCAACATGAATCTATTTTTTAAAACATATATTCTGTGCTTACTATATACCAGCATTCTAGAGGCTAAAAAATACCATGATAAATAAGACCAGGATCCTGCCTTCAAAAAGTTTAAGTCTGGGGACACCTGGGTGGTTCATTTGGCTAAGCATCAGCCTTTGGCTCAGGTCATGATTCCAGGGTCCTGGGATCAAGCCCTAAAATGGGCTCCCTGCTCTTTTTTTTTTTTTTTTTTTAAGTTTAAATCTGTTCCAGGGTGCCAACACATTCAGTTTTAGTATGATAGGCTATCATAATGGAAATTCATATTGGGAGTAAAAAAGGAGGCTCTCTGGTATAATCAGAAATGCTGAACTAAGTCTTGAAGGATATGTAAGAGGCAGTCTGATAAGAGGTGACACAGGACAAGGGAATGGTATATAAAAAGGCTTGGAAGAATTAAACCATTCCAGAATCTCCTACCAAACATTGCTCCCAGTGCTCCCCACTTAGGAGCCCCTTGCTGCAGCTAGTGCTGTTACTACCCTACCACCGGTCACACTCTACCATGACATCACCTACCAAATCTATTAGGGACACCATTTATCTCTGGCCATTTCTCCCAAAGCCTTCATGAGGATTTACTCTACCTATACATGGACTAGTGGACAGATAAGGCAGATACATAAGCAGCCTCCCACATTCCCATCTACAGCCCTGGCTCCTCGGGCAGTGACTGCCAGCTTTGGGGGGAGAGGGGTGGCAAGGGGACAAGGCAAGATATTGGACCATGTGAAGTATTAAAAGAAAATCTGAGGGGGTTACTAGAAGGCCATGTGTGACTTGCTGAGAAGATAGAAAAGTTCTATATGATAAGGTTCTATATGATTATGATATGTTCTATATCTAATGATAAAGTTCTATATGATAGTGATAAGTTGGGGGCTACAAGGGCTTATCTATCTGTCAAAATTGAACAGGTAAAATTGATGCATTTCAATGTATATAAGTGTTACGACTGTAAAAGGATAACAAATGAAGTGTAAGTTGAGAAGCAGGTAGAGGAATGGATGAAACAAGGGTGACAAAATGTCGATAATTTTTGACACTGGATGATGGGCACATAGACTATTTTGTTCACTGTGTATATGTCAAGACTGTATTCTCTGTCATGTGACCACTGATGTCTTTTCTCTTGGCTTAGTGCTTAGCTAGTGATCTGACAGAGATGTCCTTAAACTCCTGGAGGCAAAAAAATAAGGTTAAAAAAAAAAACCTGTCTGCAGGGCATCAGTCAAACGGCTCTGTCGGTTAAACGTCCAACTCTTGATTTCAGCTCAGGTTGTGATCTCAGAGTTATGAGACTGAGCACTATGTTGGGGCTCGGTGAGGAGTCTGCTTCAGATTCTCTCCTGTTCCCTCTGCCCCTCCCCCCACTCGTGTGTGTGTGTGTGTGTGTGTGTGCGCGCGCGCGCGCACGCACATGCGCACAAGTGCACATTCACATGCTTTCTTGGTCTCTCTCTCTAAAAAGTAAATAAATAAAATATTTTAAAAATTATCCTGATTTTTGCATATTGGCTGTGTGTTACTCCTTCCACACTTAGTCAGGCATTTACAACTCTGCCTTAGCCTTCTCTTCCTGTAGGAGGGAACATAAAGGTTATGCTGAGGTGAAAGCTTACGGTCGGTCTTCTCAGGTCTTCTCTGAGCATGTGTCCAGCCCTGGGCATGCGTGTGGCCTTCTAGGTGCCCTGGTCAACAGGAGCTTTTCAAAGCCTTTATTCTGTATCTCCTTCCCCAGCCTTTTCCTTTCTGGGATTTCCTGTCTGTCCCTGCCTGCCCTCACTGTCACCTCTTGCAGCAGGTGGCTGCAGCTAGTGTATCTGTCTTTTGGTGCTTTCAACAAACACCACCCAGGGAAACTACTTCATCCCTGAGAAAGCTCGAAAGCAGGAGAAACAAAGCAAGCCATTCAGCCTACCTTCAGGAGGCCACAACCAGACAGGTCAAAACACACACCACTGCACTTTGAAAATAAGGTCCGCAGGTGCGCCAGGGTGGCACTGTCAGTGGAGTGTCCAACTCTTAGCTTCATCTCACTCATGATCTCAGAGTCGTGAGACTGAGCCCCAAGTCAGGCTCTGAACTCAGCAGGGATCCTGCTTGAGATTCTCTCTCCCTTGCCCTCTGCCCCTCCTGCTCATGTTTGCTCTCTCTGCCACTCTCTCTAAAATAAACAAACAAATCTTAAGAAAGAAAGAAAAGAGGGAAGGAAGGAGAGAGAGAGGAGAGAAAGGAAGAAAGAAGGTCTGCACTGCTCCCTCTAGTACCAGCAGACCAGCTGAGGAGTGGGGGTTGGGAAGTGGTTAACTCTTCCCGAAATTCAGCAGTTTTTTCCTTCATTAAGGCCTCCCCCAGTCATTGTCAGTTTTTTATTAAGTTTCCAGAATTCTGAAAAAGTTGATCCTGACGGTTTTTGCCTGCTTGGTCATTGCTTTCATTAAGAAACAGTGTTTGAGCTCCCTATTCTGTCATTTTTGATGACGTCACTCCTGTTCATCCGGTAGGTGTTTCCATTTTTCTATAATAAAAAGGTTTTTTGCAAAACCTTCAGGTAACTGATGAATTATAACCACTTCCCCTCATCCAAGCTTCCAAAACTCACTAGTTTATTTATTTTCTTTCTTTTTCTTTTTTATTTCTTTTCAGTGTTCCAGAATTCATTGTTGATGCACCACACCCAGTGCTCCACGCAATACGTGCCCTCCATAATACCCACCACCAGGCTCACCAACCCCCATCCCCCTCCCCTCCAAAACCCTAAATTTGTTTCTCAGAGTCCACAGTCTCAAAACTCACTAGTTTAAATGATTCTGCCTTTCTCTTTCTTGGTTTGAGCAACTTTAACCCACTGCCCCGCTTGGTTGTTTGGGGCTACTGAACCCTAGAACCGGCAGTCATCAGTTCCCCCTCCCAAGTCTCCAGGCACCTCATGTTACTCTCTGGGTGAACCAGGACACTCTAGGTCAGCCAGCTCTGCTGGCTCATCCGCAGTACAGAGGATCAGAAGTGACGAGGCATTACACAGAGCACATGCACCGGGACTGATGGGCCAGTTTTCTTCCCTCCCAGTGCTGAGAACCCCAGATGGAGCCTTCCTGTGCCCTCTGTCTTTCTTCTCTTGGGAGGTGCAGCACACAAGAGGGAAATGAGGAAACTGTCCTACGGCAGCACATCTACAATCCCAAGGACTATTCATTGCTAAACAGGGTTTAGTTGTGTTATTTTGTTTTGGTTTGCATCAGTGCAGATGTTACTCACTCCCACTTCCCAGAATCGCTACCAGACCTTTGGCAGATAGGCACTGAAGGGATTGGGCATTTCTCCTCTTGAACACACTCAGCAGAAATCTTTTCTAACAGCCACAAACACTCCCAAGCAGCTAAGTACTTTTGAATGCTTTCTCTGGCGCTCTTTCTTTCTTTCTTTCTTTTAAAGATTTTATTTATTTGTTTGATGGACAGAGATCACAAGTAGACAGAGAGGCAGGCAGAGAGAGAAGAGAAAGCAGGCTCTCCGCCGAGCAGAGAGCCCGAAGCAGGGCTCGATCCCAGGAACCTGAGATCATGACCCGAGCCCAATGCAGAGGCTTTAACCCACTGAGCCACCCAGGCGCCCCTTTCTTTCTTTTTTTCTTTTTTTTCTTTTTCATTTAACCATAACAGGGGCTGTTTCTGGCCACCTAGAGGGAACTCAGGAACAAACAGCTCTCCGTGTGCTTGGTTTTCCTAAGCTAGAAGCACGCAGCACCTGGCAGCTGAGTGAATCGGGGAAAACAGCTTCTCGTCACACCTCTCTGCACTCCACAGCCCAGGGAATCACGAGGGATTTCAGAAATGGTGGCACCGAGCTTGACTTGGCCACTTCCTCCTTTTCACGGAAATATGAGGAATGTGAGACACTGCCGCCCTTTTCCTTGTGTACAGCTTCCTGGTTTCTTCTCAGAATGAGATGGAAGTACATCCCTTCTCACTTGTTAATTAACGTATAACCCTATACATCATGCAACTCTGTGCCTAGAAGAAACTTCCAGTGCTGCCCCATTGCCAGCAAACTCAATCCAACATCTTTTCAGGTCTCAAACAAGCTGAACTTGACCTATTTTTCTAATTCCATTTCATTTTGCGTAGGGTGCTGCAATCCAGACACCCAGATCACTCATTTTCTAAACTTGCCCTTCATTATTCCTCCTGAGCAATTTTACTTGGGCCAGCCCCTGCGCCCCCGGTACCTTCAAGCACCCTTTGCCTACTGAGCATCCAGCCATCGTTCTGGAGGCAGAGCTAAACCCCAGCCAAACATCCCATCTCAAGTGCGGTTCCTACACCGTAATCCATCTGGATCCTTCCCTGGGTTCAACATTTCCACCAGTTAGGGAAAGCACTAGAGACCCTTTCGTTAGTAACATCACCTTGTATGAACTAGGCACTCAAAACTGTCCTCGTAAATGAAGAAATGTTCACTGAAGGGAAAATGAAAGAGCATGTCCGCTGTCTCTCTTGGGCATCAAGCCCCCAAGTAAAACTACACCAGCATCTGCCTCCTGGCAGTAATCTACTTAGTGCCTGCGAAGCTGCTGATTTTAGTTCCCCGTCGAAGTCCTGACCAGCCAGCATAGCATTCATGGGATGGACCGATCAATGCCTGAGGGACTAGAAAAACTCCTTCCCAGATGCTCGGCCTCCTCTCTTGCTAATTATCTTCAGTGTCTCCTGAGCAAATTGGCTTCCTAATCAGTAGCTTCATCGTCTGCAGGGAGGGAGCCTGGGTCTAACTTAAGATGTCTGAAAACAAGCTCTGTCCTCTCCCACCTCCACCAGGGACAGGGGCGCAATCAACAGCCCCCAGAATGCGGCCCTGGCTCCCTGTGGCTGGGCACACAGAAAGGAAGGCTGTAGGAGGCCACAAGGAGCTCTGAGACTCTCTGGCCCAGTGCTCTCCTTTTAGGCACCAGGAAAGGGAAGGTGAAGGCTAGGGGTGGAGGGGCCCTGTCCCAAGGTCATATGACTCTGTAAGGGTGGAAATGGGACCAACAGCACGCTGGAGTCCCGAATCCTGGGTCTCCTCTTGCCAATCACTATGCCAGTGTTCTCCCAAATCTGTATGGCACACAAATCACCCAGCATGTTTGTTAAGAAGAAAGAATCACCAAAACTTGGTTACCACTGAGTTATGGATGGTGAAGAATGCAGGCCGAAAAGTGACTGAGGTTTCATGCTTAGGGGACTGGAAAAGAAGAGGCCTTTAAACAGAACAGGAAACCACAGGCTGATGCTGAATTACAGAGGGGAGAAGAGAGGAGTTCAGTGTTGGACACGTTGGCAGTTGCCAACCAAGCCCCAAGCTGGACACTGAAGGCAACCCAGAAGGGCTGCAGAATGTTTTATGATCTAATTGTCAAAAATTAGATGATGGCACGCCATGCCAGTGGCTCGGAGCAGAGCACTCCTGACATTTGGAGGAGAAGACATGAGCACCCTTACTGAATGATTAGCAAAGGCTTCCTGGAGGAGGAGGCGATGCTTGAGTGAAACCTTGAAGGAAGAGCATGTTTCCAGGGTGTGCAGGAGCTGGAGCAGTGGGCATCTGAGAGAAGCCATTACCCACCAGCCGTCAGGGAGACTTGAGAAAAATGTTAGGGTGTTTCTCTTCCAGTTGGCTCATCCCTCCCCTCCTGCCCACAAGGTTCCGCATGCCGGCTTTCCCCACCCACATCACCCAGTGCCTGCTCTCAAGACCGCCCCATTTGTACCTGTCCTGCCCCAGAAAACACCTGTATTCCCGACCTTCTTAGTCCCTCTCCCGCATAAACCAGACCCACTCCACTTCTGATCACTGCCTGGCCTTTTCAAACGGCGGCCTGATAAAACTAATACCAATGTGGGGCGCCTGGGTGGCTCAGTGGGTTAAGCCTCTGCCTTCGGCTTGGGTCATGATCCCAGGGTTCTGGGATCGAGCCCCGCATCCGGCTCTTTGCTCAGCAAGGAGCCTGGTTCCCCATCTCTCTCTGCCTACTTGTGATCTCTGTCTGTCAAATAAATAAATAAAATCTTTAAAAAAAATACTAATACCAATGTGTTGGCAAAGAGAGTACCTCAGCATTCCAATAGTAACTAGTTAGCTGTTACTGAGGGCTCCCTATGCACATGCCAGACCGGGGCCAAACAAAAGACACACATGATCTAGTTTAGAGCTCACGATTTGGGGGGCACCTGAATGGCCCAGTCAGTTAAGTGTCCAACTCTTGATTTCAGCTCAGGTCATGACCTCAGGGTCATGAGATCCAGCCCTGTGTCGGGCTCCACACTGGGCATGGAAACTGCCTGAGATTCTCTCTCTACCCTGCTCTGGCCCTCCCACCACCCTCTCTAAAGAAAGAAAGAAAGAAAGAACTCACAATTTAGTACCTATAGTAGATATTATCACTATCACTGCTGTTAAACAGAAGACCGGGTGTGTGGTAGCCCAAAGCACATCCCAAAGATGCCCGCATCCCAATTCCCAGTCCATATCAATCTGCCTCCTCGCTGGCAGAAAGGACTCTGCAGATGTGATTAGGCACCTTGGGGTGGTGGGGATTCCCCTGGATTCACTGAGTGGGCCCAGGGAAATCACAAGTGTCCTTGCAAGAATGAGGTAGAAAAACATCCGAGGCAGGGAGGAGATGTGCCGGCAGAAACCGGGGCTGGAAGAGTGTCCCCTGCAAGGGGAGCAAGGGGCCGTGAGCCAACGAAGGCAGGCCGCCCCGGACGCTGAAAAGGCAAGGGAATTGGTTCTCTTTGAACCACCAGCAGGGTCGAAGCCCCACTGACACCCTGATTTGGCCCCATCAGACCCATTTCAGACTTCTGACCCCCAGACTGTAAGGATAATAAATCTGCATAACTAAGCAATGAGGTGTGTGCGACCTCACTGCGGCAGCCACAGGAAACGGATACACTGAGTTCACACAACACTGGCACTTGAACAGAAATCTTTACTATCTTAACTCAGTGCCATTTCTTCCAACAGAGGACGTTTTTGTCAAATCTGTTGGGCCGATAGGGAAGATGAGGGTGTCTGGGGCCTGTCTTGTGGGTGTGAGCAGGGCCGTGTTGTCAGAGGGGCTGGCGGAGTGCTTGGATGTGCATCGAAATGCCAACAGTCTGTTCTACTGCAGAGAATTCCCCCAGGGCGGTTCACACGGCACCTGGGACGCGATTCCGACCCGGGTGCCTAAGGAAACCTCACCCTCCACGGGGCTTCCTGGTCCTCTCACTCCCTTTCACGGGAGCCCACCGCTGCCGCCTTTGCTCTGCAGGAGCCTGTGGTCAACCTGCCTAATTAGGATGGGGCAGTGATCAGAAACGGGAACCCTGAAAGGGAAATCGCCAAGCGGCTGGCTGCTCATCAGAGAAGAGCCGTGCCTACCGCTCCCCATGAATGAGGGAAAGGTACAACTGAGTCAAACCTCAGCTCTAACGGGGCCTGGCTGCTCTCACTGGCCGTGGGAGGCTCTGGGCAGAAGATGCTGGAGCACTGCGAGAGCACATTATCATACAAGTCTTGTTTTGCATCAACAAGGCAAAGTCAAGTCGCTCTGCTGGTGGGTAGCTGGGAGGTGTGTGGGGTAGCAGGTACCTGAGCATTTTGCTTTTTGGAAAATATAATTGGTTATTGGGAAAAAAGTAAAATCTACCCTCTGACATGATGAGAGGTAAGTGACTCTTTACCCTGTGATTTCCCCCCAAACTATATCCTAGTCTCACAAGAAAAACACCAGACAAATCCCAACTGAGGGACAGTGTTCAAAATATTGAACCTTATCTCAAAATTGCTCTATGTACTGGCCGCTACGGACACTGCTGTGACAAAGCTCTGGTCACAGCTAGAGGTGCTTCTGCGCCCAGAGCCTCCAAAATCTGTGGCCTCAGGATCCAGGTGGTCCATTCTCCTAACTACAGAAATAGTCAAAGAAAAGCAGCACCTAGTCATGACCTTGGATCATGAAGAGGTCATTCCCTTTAGAGTGCCGTGTCCCCATCTGTCACACGACACAGTGAGTTCAGGTCAGCGTCCATCAATCTCCAACTGTAGACGAGTCACCTGAGGGCCTTGTTCAGGGCAGATTCTGATTCAGGATATGTGGGGTGGGGCCTGCGTCTTTGTTTCTACCACGTTCCTAGGTGAGGCCAATGCTACAGGACCACTGGCCATATCTTGAGAAGCAAGGGTCTGGGTCCATAGTTCTCAAAGGCACCATTCTGCCTCAGAGGGGACATTTGGCAATATCTGGGGACACTTTTGGTCGTCACAGCTGGAAGATGGGTACTATCGGCCTCAAGTGGGGAGAAGCCAAGGATGTTGTGAAACGTCCTACAGCGCACAGAACAGCCCCCACAACAAAGAACTGTCTATCCCAGAAAGTCAGTCGTGCTGATGTTGACAGACACTGGTCTGGACGAGTGGGGTCCAGGTCAAGCTTTGGTGCGTAAGTCATGCTTGTGACACGGAGGACTTGTCAACACAGAGAGCGGGGCCCTCCCCAGAGCTTCAGATTCAGCAAGCCAGGGGTGGGACCTCAGGCTCTGCTTCTAGAACAAGTTCCCGGGGGGGGGGGGGCGGCGTTGGTGCTGCCGGTCTCAGCGAACGCTCCAGGAACCACTGGCCCGTGCTCTCGACAGCAATGCCATGGCTTGCTTCTCCCCGGCCTCATACGGGACGCCGCGAGCCCCGATCTACAACACCCCAGCGCCTGCAGAATGTGCTGGTTTCCAGGCAGGAATGGCCTGGTGACCCGAGACCGCGTTCGCTCCAAAGGGAAGGCCGAATTCAGAGGCTTGAGGGGCTCCGCTCCATCTTGAGGAATATTCCGGATGGATCCGGCCTCGTGCTTAGGGAGGTCCACTTTCAAGAGAAACTGAGGACAGTGCTTCTCCTCAGACTACAGACAAAGTGTTGGGAGGCCAGTGCACCCCCACATCCTGCTCCCTCCGGCTGTGTTCCCCACAGGTGGGCCGTTCGGTGTCGGAGGGTGTGCAGGGATTCGGCTCCCCGGCAGAGGTGGCTGTCCTCGGCGTACAGCCTGAGACAGGGAACGGTACAGATACTTCGTAGGGCCTTGGTGGGGGCTGGCATCTGAGGGGACATGTTATGGGTCCCCTACTGTGTGCCACCACCATCGCCAGCATTGGTGCCACAGCCAGGAACAAATCAGACAAAAATTCCTGCCAGGCTGGCGCAGTGGAGGCCCTCCAAGTTTTCTGTTGAATTTACGCAAGGAAGATGAATGGGGGCACTCAGAGAGCCATCAAACACGGCCTCCGATCCACACACAAAGTAAAGCTCCGACAGGCGAGGCAGCTAAGACAGAGACCACGGAGCCCAGTGAAACCTCCTCTGGGATGGTTTATCTTTAGCTCCATATGGTACAGCGCTGTGGCTCTCGGAGCTTAAACATTCAGGGCTCCGTTATGACTATTTCATTACCCCATGCAGTCCACTGTAAGAGACCAGTGGCCTGGTGTGACCGAGGCAGGAGGTGCGGCTGGCTGGGGTGGGAGGGCTGGTCCTGCGGGGCCTGTTGAGAGCACCTGGAGGACAGGGCCGAGTCTCGGGTGGAGTGGGTCCCGCTTTGCCGGGCACTGCTGGTTCTGGGGTCACAGGGCACTCTGGGAACAGAGCGGCCCCAGGACCCGAGAGCCATAGTCCTTTCTGGATAAAGTCTTCTAGAAGATGGCTGTGAGCTTCTGGCCAGTCAGCGTAGCCGATCGCTCCCAGGCCTCTGCAGGTCCCACATCCCAGGTTCAGTTCATGGGGCCAGTAGCCCTAAGCCAGCCCCAGCCTTGTCGGCCTCTGGTTCTCCATCCCCACGCCCCTTCCAGAGCGTCACCCGGCCCTGCCACATGGCTTCTCCCTTACCTCTTTCTTCTGAGACTTGTAGGAATTCTCCTGTGTTCCAGGCCTTTCTAGCCAGATCTTTTGACGCTTCCTCAGTCTGTGTCTTGCTCTCTGTCCACTCCCTGCTGTCTGTAGCTAACTGGGTGGGCTCGGCTACCCTGGTGTGGGGTCAGCGACGCAGGTGACCAGTGGCTCCTTGCGACACTGACTCAGAAAACATGGCTAGAACTCATCGAGGGATCCTCTGGAGACCATTTCTGAACCCAAGGAAACAACAAACATGAAAATCTGCAGCGTTGTGTAAGAAATGTAGGGGGAATGAAGGCAGGATATATAGGGTGGGGGGGGGGGGGGGGGGGTGAGAAAGGGGGGGGGGGGGGCTGGAGATGCAGAATGGGGAGGAGCCTCGAGATGCAGAATATGGGGGGTGGGCGATGGGGGATACAGGACATGGGGAAGTTCTGGAGAGGTAGGATGTGGGAGGAGGCCTGGAGATGCAAGACTGCCCCAAGTCCACTCCTGAATTCACTTTCGCCCCTAAACCCCGAGGCCGAGGCCGTATTCTGTGGGGCGGGCCCGCAGCGATCAGAGGAAGAGAAGCAGTTCTCTGCCAGGAGCCACGGCCCGCATCCAGGGAACGACCCCATCTGAGAGCTCACAGGGTCCAAACCAGCCCCACCTAGGACAGCTGGCCCTCCGGAGTGCGCCACGGCTGGAAACGTCAGCCCTCCCGGGCCACAGTGGCATCTGGGCAGCCGTCCTCTCGTTGCCACACTGGGGAAATGGGGCCGTATCTGAGAGAGCAGCAGGGCCTCTCCTACACCCAGCGAAGTTTCTGACGCCCCAAGTGCTCTTTTTCTGTTTCTTCCACCAGACTTCCCACGAAGGCTGCCTCGCATTTCCTGCCTGTCGGCGGCGGGAAGGGCCGGCTGGCTTCAGGGCCCCCTGCCTGTCTCTTCTCCGCCCGGCAGCTTAGCCTCAGCTGGGGCTCCGGCTAATGGGCTCTCCTGGCTCGTTCCCCAGCCCGGGCTGAAAGGCTGGGAGGTGCCCCCAGTGTCCTTTCTGCTGCCCCTCCCCCCAACTCTGGCCACCCCCCTGCCCCCCCCCTCCCCCCCGCCCCGGCGCCGTGTCGTTCCTCCCCAAACTGGATTTCTGCCTCTCGGACCCGATACCTTTGACGACTGTGCCCCAGCCAGCACCAGGGCAGACCCGCTGAACCTGTCCTCCCTGGTGGCCTCCCGGACGCACGGGATGACATGTCACCCACACGTGTCCGTGACAAAATGGAAAGGGCCTTGGGCTCAGAGCTGGCTGGTTCAGTGTGGCCCCCAGCTCTGCCGTTGGTTCACTGTGTGGCCTGACCCAGGACACGCCATCCCCAAGCCCCACCTGAGGAAGCGGGAGGAAACGAACCGCTCCCTCGCTCACGGAGCTGCTGTGAAGGGCAAACAGGATCATGCACCCGGGGCCGGGGGCACGTAAATAACACCCCTCCTAAGTTCAGAAGCAATGAGAAAAGAAAAGACAAAGATGAAACGGTTTTGTTTTTAAGTCATTTTTACTGGCAGAGCTGAGTTGGAGTAAGACTGAATTTACGGCCAACAGTGGGGGCCTGACCACATCCCGACTGTGTCCCTCCTGAACGAGACACGGAGAGGGAAGGAACCCGTCCGTGGCCCGGGGATGTGCTGCTTCTGTCTCCCGGCCTCCCTGACCGGCCCCAAGGCAGGCAGGACCGGCGCTGAGGTACTGATGAGGGACAAAGGCCCCGAGATCCGGTAGCTTCTCTGAGCTCACCCCGGGAGCAAGTCGCAGAGCTGGGGGCCACGGCCCACACTTTCACCGCTAGCCTGTGAGAAACCAGGGCCCAACCCGCAGGGCACTTCACTGGCCCCGGAGGTAGAGGCACAGACAACAACCCCCACCAAGAGGGGGGACACTTCACCTTTCGGGGCAATTCACACGCAGTCTCCTTGCGCGCCTTCACCCGCTCAGGAAATATGTACTGAGTGTGGCCGTGAGCCAGTCTCCCTGACTCAGAGGGATACAGCAGGAAACCCTACAAAGTCCCTGAACGCAAAACTTCTGTGCGAGTCAGGAGACGGACCCCCCGGAATTAGCCGCGCAGAAGGAAAGGTAGGCAGATGGCCGAGACCTGCGCGTCGAGACAATCTCCGTTTAAAAATGAGACCAGGGCTGGAGACCGGCTGGGCGGCCAAGGATGGCTGCTCCGAGTCGCACCTCCAGCAGCGAGCCAAGTGAGGCCAGAACATGGGACTCTCGGGGAAGAACATTCCAGGCAGAGGGAACAGCCAGTGCAAAGTTCCAGAAGGGAGCAGTGCAGGGATGTAGAAGGAGCAGGTAAGACATGGCCGAAAACCAGCAAGAAGGCGGGCGGCGGAAGATGAGATCTTAGAGCTGGGGCCGTGGCGGGGGTGACGGTGGGAGGGGCCAGGGTGAGCCGTGGGGGGGGG
>NC_081566.1:58264509-58270299 GCF_022355385.1 Mustela nigripes
GGGGGGGGGGCCAGGGTGAGCCGTGGGAGGGGCCAGGGTGAGCCGTGGGAGGGGCCAGGGTGAGCCGTGGGATAGTCACAGAGCACATTTGAGGTTTTATTTTTAAGTGTGCCAAGAACTGGAGGATTATGGGACAAGTGAGTGGCTAGATTTGACATATACTCTTTTTTAAAAATATTTTCTTCATTTGAGAGAGCGAGAGCAGGAGCAGAGGCAGGGCAGAGAGAGAGGGAGAAGCCGACTCCCCACTAAGCAGGGAGCCCAATGTGGGGCTCGGTCCCAGGACCTGGAGATCATGACCTGAGCTGAAGACAGACTCTAAACCAACTGAGCCACCCAAGCACCCCTTGACTTATATTCTTAAAATATGGAGCTAGGCTGTTACGGAGGGACAGGCTGTAAAGACTGGGAGCAAGGAGCCCAGTCCAGCCACGAAGCCGCGGGAGTGCTGCCTCTGCCCTGGGCTCCCCAGCCCTCCTCGTCAAGAGGGCAGGCCAGATGCACCATCTAGTGCTTGCTGTGTATTTTTCAGATGACATTTCCCCAGCAGGGAAAACACAGCAGGCCACTTGAATGCAAGTCCGTGGAACAAAGGCACCACTCCAGGGGAGGCTCCTCAAATCCCTCCCATTTGGGGAGCCGGGCCTTGTGTCCCACTGGGAAGCTGATGACGCTGCATTTCACTACACGCCAGGCGCTGGGCTCTGAAGTCCGTGGCAGGCAGGGCCCCAGGAGAAAGAGCAAGGATGGATCCAGGGCGGAGGGAAGGGGACCAGGTAAAGGTCTTGGGTGTGTGCCCTGAACAGGATTTGGTGACAGTGGGTAGGGAGGGGGCGACCGGGCAGGACCACATGTGAAGGAGATGTGAATGCAGAGCACAGGGCTGCCCGGGGGGCTGGTGGGGCCTGAGCACCGGCAGCTGCGACAGAACAGCTCCTGTTCACTGAACGACGCTGAGAAGAACCCGTTTGCTCAGAGTCCTCGGGGCGCCGGAGGCAGCGTGAGCAAACCCAGGCTCGGAGGGTGTAAGGGACTGACCAGACCACGTGGCCAGCACGGGGAAGAATGGAGATTTTTTATTTTTTTAATAAATGTTTTTACTGACGTACAGCACACATAGAAAAGATCCCACCCCCCAAGCGTGTAGCTGGGTGTGTTCTCATAAAGCAGGCACACGGAGGAAGCACAATGCAGGTCAAGAAACAGACCTTACCAGTCTAAACCTGCTCCTGCTCCTGCTCCCCCCAGCCCTCCCCTCCCCTTCCTGAGGCTAAGCCCCTCCATCTCTCCTGACTGTTGACTCCACAGGTGGGTTTTCAGGGTCGAGATCTGCACCCAGGTGTGCGGGAGAGAACAGGATCTGCTGCGGGCACAGAAACACCAGTCTGGTCGGGTCTGCACGCCGCTGCCAGCATCGTTTTCCCAACCACATGTCCGTCCACGCCAAGCTCCTCACGCCCTCCTCACTGGCTGGCGGCAGACCCGGGACAGATCTGAAGAGAGTTCTGGAAACCGATGCGAGGGCCTCCTGTGGCCTGTCTAGAGAAGCGCCTTCCTGTGCTCAGGGACACGGCTGTGTGCTAGACAGCGGGTCAGCGGGGTTCCCCCACTTCGCGCCTTCAGGAAAATGTGATCTGAAGACAAGGATGTCCTTCTGGAGAGAGGAAATCAACAGCCCCAAGCAATGTCCTTGAACAGATTTAACCATCTTCTCAGAGCTGAGTGTTTCAGTTTGTGAGATGTAAAGAAAGCGCCACATGGCAAAATAAAACACAAAGATTCCAGCTCCTCAGCTGGGTAACAAGATGCATCCCCCCTCCCCCCAGTCTGTGTGCTCGTACAAAGCTAATCACACCAAACAGAAAGGCATGAACTTTGCCGAGAACATGATTCGCCTGAGTTCTTCCGAAGTCCGGGGCAACACGAGCCCTAACCCCTCCGATCCCTTTACCCCCAGGCACAGCTCAGCGAACCCGCAGCACACAGTCCGCGGGGCCTGGCCTCTGCCGGCCACTCTGCTCTCAGCAAACCTTGTCTTTCCTGAGTCCTTCCATGCAGAACAAGATCGACCCCCGACTTTCTCAGGCAGCACCATCCAGGCCCTGCTCCCGACTGGGTACTGTGTGTGGGAGTAACCCCCGCCCCTGCAGACTGCTGGGGTCCCAGGAGCGGCTGCCGACGGGGCCCAGCATTCAGCTCGGACCCAGTTAGAAGACAGTGCTGGAGCTGGAGAAGTCAGCGATGAGGCCTGTATGACACAGACAGGAACGCTCCGGTCCCAGATGGGGATGCTACATGGGGACCCGAGGCCCGCCAGAGCCCGAAGGGATGATCACCAGCTGGGGAGGGGAGCAGCGGCCTGGGGGGGGCGGGGGGACTAGCTTCGGGGGGGTGGGGGCAGGGCCCTTGGCAGGACATCCAGGTGGGGAAGCGTGGGAACCAGCACTTGGTCTTTGGGACAGCGGGACACAGAGGGGGTGGCCAGGAGTGAGGGGGAAAGTTTAGGCTTTGCAGTCAGCAAAGAGGTCAAATTCAGCTTCTCCGTGCATTGCCGACTTGGTATCAGTTACTCGACATTTCCTAAACCTCCATCCCTTTCACAGGAAACGAGGGAATATAATCCACTTCACAGAAGTCAAGTGCAATTTGAAACTAACGAATTTCAGTGACACACACACAGTAGGAGCGGGTGCAAAACTGTTGGTGAACGGAAGGATTGGGAGAATTTCCAGTTATGCCCCCTGGTGGGGTCTCGAAGCCTAACACGTTGGAGAATTAAAGGAGCGTTCAGGAGATGGCGTGACTTACAGTGTGTGTTGTGGCCAACACACACACACGCGCTCATGCATGCACACACTCACATATACACACACGCATGGTCAACATGCACGCACACACGCATGTGTGTTCATACATGCACGCTCGCATGCACACACATATACACTCTCACACATGCTTACATGCATGCGCACACTCACGCATGTTAGAGCTGGAGGCCGCTGTTGCTGACGGGCTGGTCCCTGCGAGAACAAAAAGTCTCTAACGTGAAGCTGCCCAGAACTGTCTCAGAGGAAACCCTCTTCGGACGCAGTCTTTCCTTCGGCGCCGCGCCCTTCCCAGCACGCTCGCACTCACACCAAAGTGTCTGCGTGGAAACCTCCCTTTAAGTGAGGTTTTAAAACCCTGGTGGCGATCGTATCGATAGACTGTTTGGGGAAGAGACTCTGGGGGCAGAAGGCCTAGCAGTCTCACTGGAATGTTCTCTGCTGGGGCAGGAAGGGAAGCATGGGGACCTCTCTCCAGGCTGTCCTCTCCCCTCTTCCTCGCAGGCGCCTTGCATGGGGACCTGAAAGTCCCAGCAGCTGGAGAAGGAGTCTCCCTCCCTCAAGAGCGAGCAGGGATGGGAAGGGCCCCGCCAGCCAGCTGGCCCTTGTCACACTGGTTTTGAAAGGTGACTGTGGCTTTTCTTGCTGGGAGCTTGTTTCAGGGAGTCGGGCCCCCTCACCCGCGCCCTTACAGCCTGACTGCACCCCATCCCCCCTTCCTCCAGGGCCCTGCGTGGGCCTGACACAGGAGCTCCCACCATGGGCGACACACCGCCTCCTGAATGCCGGGCTAGATCCCTCCCGGGGAGTATCGGTTCCTGACCCTAATCCCAGCGTGTCAATGCCACGGCTCTTCTCTCCACTCTGAAGCTGGCCGGAACCAGCCTGGTATGCATCGGTGGGTTATGGGCCTCCTCTTTCAGGAGAGTTTACATTCTCATCAACTCCACAAATGCCCATAATGGACCCAACCAGCCTGGAAGAAATTTTAGGGAAATGGGGATGAACAATTATCTTAATGTCTCATAAACGCGTGGCACTAATGACTGCTCAAAGCATGAACCATTATTACTTAAATATGACACAACCCTGTGAAGCAGCAAGGACCAGTCCTATCATCCAAAAATAAAGAAATTGGGTCGATTGTTGATCCAGGGTCCAGCCACTGGTCACATGCAAAGTCAGGCTTCGGAGGCTCCAGCAGGAAACGCTAATGGGAATGCTGTGACACGTTCGCATGCAACAACCACGTAAGGGGTTGGGGGAGACAGAGGTGGTGACCCAGGAGCTGGAGGTCTCCTTCTTCCTGACCCGTCTGGGCCCCCTGGGAACGTGTCAAGGGTTTCTCCCTGCGACCCACTACATCCAGGAGCCAGAATCATCCCTCTTTGTGGATGCTCCATTCTGCTCCATGGGAGTGCTGTGTCTATACGGCAGTGGCCTCTGGCCATGCGTGAGGTCCCCAAGGGCTGGGAGGCTTTGGCGCAGGGCCTGACACACAGTAAACCGTCGGCATTTTTGAACCAACTGTCCTCCAGCTGTTCTGAAGGTGAAAGCTGGACTTGACTGGGCTGTGGCTCACTGCTGCCATCTCGTGGCCAGTCCGAGAAACAGCGCACAGATGGCGCCTGCCCCACCCAGCACCCTAATCTGCCAGCAGGGCCACCCCGAGGCAACAGTCCACCCTTCTGGTTAGGACCAGCTCAATCACAAATCTCCACGACATTCATAAACAATTTATGGGCCTCTTGGGCACCTGGGTGGCTCAGTCAATTAGGCATCTGCCTTCTGCTCAGGTCGTGATCCTGGGGTCCTGAGATCGAGTCCCATGTCCAGCTCCCTGCTCAGCAGGGAGTCTGCTTTTCCCTCTGGCCCCTCCCCCTGCTCATTCTCGCTCGCTCTCTCTCAAAAATAAATAAATAAAATCTTTTTAAAAAATAAAAATATATGAGCATCTCATGCTAGCACAGTGTCTGGCTCCAAAAGAAAAGTCAAATAAGGAAATCATCCAACTGCTATGCATAGATTATGTGGACAAGTATGCCCTGGAGCGCATTAAAACACAGGAGAAGCGCACTTCGCAATTCCTGACCTTAAGGAGCTTACAGTTTAATCTGGAGTCATAACACCACAGCACTGACATCCCAGAACACCCCACATACTGAGAGCACTGGAAGTTTGGGAATCCTAGGTGACATTTGACCCAGAAGTCAAAGTAAAAACTTTCTGGAGCAAAAAATCTGAGAGAACGAATGGCATACTTTTTTTTTCCCCCCCCAACTAGGATGATTCAGATAACCAGAAAGCCCTCTTGCTACAAAATACTTAGAAATTCTAGATAAAACATTAAAAAGCCCTGCTTAATACAGAGGGGAGCGAACAAGAAAATGAAGATATTTTACAGCAGCCAAGAATAGGAATTGAAACATAAGGATGAGGCACTAGAAAAATCAAGGAGCAGACTTATAACATGATGAAGGAGTTTTCCTGAAAGCTAAAAATAAAGTCAATGAAATTAAAAACTCGATGGCTACGTTTTAGATGGCAGACTAAACATGGCTAAAGAGATAATAAGGAAACTGGAAATAG
The DNA here is from genome assembly GCF_022355385.1 of Mustela nigripes. Lineage (NCBI taxonomy): Eukaryota > Metazoa > Chordata > Mammalia > Carnivora > Mustelidae > Mustela > Mustela nigripes. Next base: position 58,269,924 of record NC_081566.1, read on the forward strand.
ATCTGAGAAACTTTGCAAAAATGCTGCCTTGAAAAGCTAAAAACGTGAAAAATTTTAAAAATAGTAAGAGACTCAGGGGAGAGAATAAAGGGTCCTACATCCACGTAAGTACAGCTCTAGAGAGAGAACAGAGAAAGGTGAGCAGACGACAGCTGTGATTTTCTAGACTAGAGGAAACACAGCTCTTGCTAACTAGAAAGCACAAGTAGGAAAATTAAAAATACATCCGCACCTCAGCACTTCATGACACACGCAGAAGATCAGAGACAAAGAGGGCGCCTGGGTGGCTCAGTGGGTTAAAGCCTCTGCCTTCGGCTCAGGTCGTGATCCCAGGGTCCTGGGATCGAGCCCCGCATCGGGCTCTCTGCTCAGCAGG